>NC_137787.1:17037861-17050361 GCF_963383645.1 Muscardinus avellanarius | reverse complement strand
CTTTCCATAAATGAAATTATTTATTCAAAGGGTACAAATGCATTTAGCCGCAAGGATAATAATTCTTGAGCTACTGAAGTTTTTTTGGCAATAAATCTTCTTGTCCCTCATATTAGAGTAATGGATTTGAGATTCATTTTTTGGGTGGAGGGGTCTGGGGATGGAACCCAGAGGCATTTGACTCCAAGCTACCCCCCCCCCGGCCCTATTTTTTATTCTTTATTTTGAAACAGAGTCTCATTAAGTTGCAGAGGCCCTCACTAAGTAGCTGAGGCTGTCCGCAAACCACGATCCTCTGGTCTCAGTCTCCCGAATGCTGGGATTACAAGCGTGCGCCACCATGCCCGGCTTGGATTTGAGATTCTGAATGACTCACCAATTTAAAAGAGGACCTCATATTTAAATTTATATGACATCACTGTTAAAATCATTTCAAAAGTGGCAATGAAACAAGGGAACTCCATACTGATGCAGTATCTTTTACTTAAAAGTTGTAAAACTTTTCACAATTAAGATCTCATTTTTTTTAGTATTGGGGATGGAACTCAGGGGCGTTCTACCACTGAGAGGCACCCTCACCCCTACTTTTTATGCTTTATTTCAAAACAGGGTCTCACTGAGTTGCAAAGGAGCTGAGGCTGGCCACGAACTGGGATTCTCCTGTCTCAGTCTCCTGACTGCTGGGATTACAAGTGTGGAAATGTGGCCACCGTGCCTGACGATCTTTTTTTTTTTTTTTTTACCATCCCTAAAAATAGGTAATATCAGATGTTACTATTCTGTGTGCAAAGATACAAAGAAAACCAAAATGGCTGTGCCCAGATTGTGACTCTTGAGATAGAATTTTTTTCATCCTTCTACTTTTGTGCACTTTCTAGTTTTTCTTAAATGAGCTTTTATTATTTTTACTGTGAAAACATGTTTTTACCATTCTGAAGCAAACACTAACAGATATAGCTACCCAAATGCCTGCTTCCTAGAACAATGACTAACGCCCTTCCTCAGTCTTACCATTGGCAGCACACAGGCCTCTATGCCGAACACTTTCTCATTAAGAATCACTATTTCATGTCCTGTATCTCTACCCAGCAGAGAAGGAAAGAGAATTAGCCTTTGTTGGCAGCTCACGATATGCGCCAAAACTGTAGGAAGGCACATAAAACCTACCCTATTAATTTCACCATTTTCTGAGCTAAGTATTCCTCCATTTCTACTTGACTTGAGAGTGACCCGTCAGAAGTACTAGAAGGTACTTCTAGTACTAGAAGTACTGACTAGTACTAGTCAATACTAGAAGGTACTGACTAGAGGGGAGAGGTCAATTAGTAATTGGAGATAAATCAAGATTCAAACCCACGTCTAAGCAATCCTAAAGCCAATATTCTTTTCAGTTCTACACGCATGCTCAAAGGTCCTCATGCCACGCTTTCATTATGTCCAATCCTGCCTCCTTCCCATGCATCCTCCATGGAGGAGAGAAACTAGATGATGTTCCCCTCTACTCGAAAGCCTTCAGCCAACTTCAGTTGTCCTGAGAATCCCATCCAAGCTCCCACATGGCCTCCTGGGAGGCCCTGCATCGCCTCCCACCCGCCAGCCTCATTATTTTTGGAAGTCTCAGTAGTAAGAGAGTCATATAAAAACTGTGACCATATATAGTAAAACAAAAACAACAACAAGAAAAAGGAAACTACAAATATAACTTCTCAAATTATAGTCACATACAAGAGCTATTTTATGACTTCTCCATTCATGGTCATTAAAAATAATTCCTCTAGCACAGGATATGATGGTATATACCTGTAATCCCAGCACTTGGGAGGCTGAGACAAAAGGATTACAGGTTCAAGACCAACCCCAGCAATGTAACAAGATTCTCAGCATCCTAGTTTTCAAAGCTGCACTGCTGTTCATTCCTGCATCCCAAGACAGAGCCTGTACTGCTCTACATATACCCTTTAAATACGTTTGCCAGCCAAGCACAAGACCAGCCTCAGCAAATTAGCAAGACCCTGTTTCAAAATACAAAATACAAAGAACTAGGGTTGTAGCTCAGAGATAAAACACCTCTAAGTTCAATTCCCAGTATATTTAAAAAAAAAAAAAACTTGCCTCCTCCTTCTGCAGAGGCAGAAGAAGTAAACTCTCTCATCTGCTCATTTCCAAAGCCTTCTCTTCTACCTGTAAACATGTTTATGTTTTTTTCCTACTCAGGTTACTTGGGTGGAAAAGTTTAAAAACATACACTTCTCCCTCCACAAAGCCTGTCCCACCAAGTGTGCCAGGGCCTAACTCATTCTCCTCCAGTTTTGCTAGGACTTTTCTTCTCCCATCAATTCACCCCTTTTCTACTACATCTTCAGCACCTCCATATACATTCTCTATGGCTGCTAAAACACAGGTACTCCAGACTGGGTGGCTTATAACAACAAAAATATATGTCTCATAGTCTTGGAGTCTCAAGGTCTGAAGTCCAGGTGTCGGCAGGTGGGTTCCTTCAGAGCGCTCTGAGGGCGTCCACTCCATGCTGCTCCCTCGCTCCTGGGGTGCTGCTGACAGTCCTCTGCATTCCTTGGCTTGTGGCCACAGCATTGTGGTCCTCGCCTCTGGGCTCACATGGCATCCTCCCTGCCTGCATCGGTGTGTCTTCTCTTTCTATAAGGACACCAGTCATATTGGATTAGAGGCACATGAAAAGTAGGGCCTTATTTTAACACTCTCTCTCTCTCTCTCCCTCTCTCTCTCTCTGTACTGGGGATGGAACCCAGGGGCTTTTCTACCTCCAGGCTACAGTCCTAGACCTATTTTATATTTTATTTGGAAACAGAGTCCCACTAAGGTGCTGAGAGCCTCACTAAGTAGCCGAGGCTGGCTTTGAACCTGTGCAATCCTCCTGTCTCAGCCTCCCAAGTACTGGGATTATAAGCATGGGCCACCATGCCCAGCAGCTTACTTCTTAATGACATTCACAAAGGTCCTATTCCTCAATAAGATCCTATTCCTGAGTATCAACAAGTAGGACTTAAACAGATCTTTTTCGGAAGACATGATTTAAAGCACAAAAGTCTCCAGTGTTAGCAACCTGTTCCCCTCAGTGTTAGCAACCTGTTCCCCATCTTGCTGAATAAACAAACATGTACTTTGATCATCCAGCCACTGATGACTACTGATCAAATATCTTTGACCAAAGCCAGGCATGGTGGTGCACGCTTGTAATCCCAGCATTTGGGAGGCTGAGACCAGAGGATCGCGATTCGTGGACAGCCTCAGCTACTTAGTGAGGCCCTCTGCAACTCAGTGAGACCCTGTTTCAAAATAAAGAATAAAAAATAGGGCCGGGGTTGTATTTTAGCGGTAGAATGTCCCTGGGCTCCATCCCCAGTACCACACACACACAAAAATACCTTTGACCAGACATCATTCCTTCCAATTTTTGTATCCAGCTATTTATTAGACAGGTCCCCTTGGGGATCTCTGAGCTGCTTCTCCATGAGTAGCAAACACACAACACACACACACACACACACACACACACACACACACACAATAGGCTCTCTTTACCAACTTCTCCTTCTGCGTTCCCTGTCTTGGTGAACAAAACCTCCACCACAGCCATTGCCAAAATGAGAATACTGAGTTACTGAGTTACACTAGATTTTTCTCCTCCCTCACCCTTCACTACCAGTCAAAAGGCCAGTCATAAGTGCCCCTCATCACGTACCTCCCACATCCCTTCCCCTGCTCTGTGGCACTTGTGTCTGAGCCCTCCTGAGCATTCCTTTAACTAGCCAATGTCCTCTTAGCCAGACGCCCTGGCTGCAGTTAATCCCACTGACTTCAGTTAATCCTACAATGATTTTTACTCCACGTGAAAGACAACTGTGTCCTGTAGATCATCAATCAGAGCCCTTACTCAGCAACTCCGAGCTCTGGATCTTAGCTCTGTGTTTGTTGTTTTTGTTAACTACTGTAAAAAGTAGAAGAGGTGAAAAAGAAAGGCACACAGGATATGAAGGCGAGTCTTCTTAATATCTTTTCCTTGGTGCATTGTAATTAAACAGCATAAAGAGGTTCAAAGTGATAGAAGGAAACACACACACAGCCCTTGGAGTATTTCCCTCCAGATCCTCACTCCACCTCACCCTCCCTCCTCTGTCCTGTACATGTTGTTGGGGTTTTGAGAATTAATCACTTCATATATGTACATAGCATTATTTTGTTTCCTTTATCAAGTCTCCTTCACCCTCACTCTCTCCCCTAATCCCCTCCCACTATTTTACTAGAATCTCTCCTGCTTTATCCGAAGTCCTTTTCTCTCTAGCTTTCACATATTAGAGAAAATATGCAACCCTTTGCTTTCTGAAACTGGCTGATCCACTTCGTATAATATTCTCATACACTGCTGGTGAGATTACAGATTAATGTGGCCACAATGGAGATCAGTGTGGAAGTTCCTCAGAAGACTAGGAATGAAACCACCATATGAGCCAGCTATACCATCCCTGGGTATCTCCCCAGAGGAATGAAGTCAGAGTAGTGTAGGGATGCAAGCTTACCCATGTTTCTAGCAGCATAATCCTCAACAGCCAAATTAAAGAACCAGCCTAAGCGTCCATCAGCAAAAGAATAGATCGCAAAACTGGTATATATACACAGAGGAATTTTACTCAGCCATAAAGAAGAACAAAATTATGTTATTTGCAGGAAAATGGGTGGAACCGAAGGATACGAAGATGTACCTATGAGGCAGCAGGGAAGACTGCTAAAGCTGGTAAAATTTCATCCTACTGGCCAAGGAGCTTGCCATGTGGCTTTGTAAAAGTTATTTACACTCTCAGTACTAGATGACATTACTAGATTATTGAGTTGCTATGAGGACTTTTTGGTAATACGCAAAGTCCTTTCCCAACACTGGAGAAGTCACCATTTGCAAAAGCTCAGTGAAATATAACAATCAGAGTTACAATTCCCGATATCACTGATCTAAGTTGCCAGTCTTCTAGGAGAGGGCTCACGCCTATTTTCACCTTAACAATGAAATCTGGAAGATGGCGACCGAGGGAAGCAACACATGCCAATCCTGCTGACATGCAATCTCCATTTCCTTAAAAACGTCATTCTTACAAAAGCCAGAAAACACCGTAACTTTAAAAAGAACACGATAAGTAAAAAGCAGCAGGAAAAATAAAAACTAGAAGACCGATTAGAGACCGATTAGAGAGCAGAAATGAAACCTGCCTACCTTGCAGCCATGGGTTCCGCGGCAGCGCCATCTTGCCTCACTGTACTCGACTCCAGAGACTCACGGGAAACAACCAAGGACTTGAAGTAAGCAGCTGCAGGTCATTGCAGAATCGGTTCCTTCTGCGCAAACACAGGTTACAACTTGCAGCTGTGGTGGCCAGCTGAGCTCACCACTCCCTCCACAAATCCAGAGTGGTGCTCAACAACACCATAAGTGAACTCGCCATAACCACAGGAGAATGCCCAGTGCGCACTCGCAGGGACTCTCACAGCCATGATACACTCCCTGCATCTGAGACTTTGTGGTTCAACCCAATGAAGGTGGATTAGAGTCTGCTGTTGGACATAACAGAAGTTCAGGCAGACTCAGGCTCTGCATCAGTGGAAAGCATGGTGAGAGGAACCTACACTTAACACTAGATCCAACTAGTAGGATCTCCAGGATCACAACAGACCACCCGATCATGATCTGTCAGACAAGACCAGCCCTAGCTGTGGAGAATAGACTCTTACATTGAGTTTGGTCTCAGAGTCGTTCACCACCTACAGAGGCTCCACATCCATGGAAAGGATGGAAAGCAATCAGCTCTTAACACTAGTTCAAGCCCCGTTGATACCAGCCATCTGCAAAGACTGAGAAAGACTCAGAAAACCAGGCTTGCAGCAGGAAAGATGCCAGTGGCACTCAGTGTCTGCACAAAGAGAAACTGCAGATGTTCAGTCTGCTGAATATTCACATATTTATAGGGTTGCATTAATTTGTTGTTGTTGTTGTTGTTGTTGTTGTTGTTGTTTCTCGGGGGGGTTTTTTGGGTGTGTGTGACTGTGTATGCTTGTTTGCTTGCTCTCTGCCCAACATCTTTCCCAAGCTTCTTCACTTTTATGTACCTACTCTCTTCTCTCCATCCTTTTTTTTCTTTTCTGTTTTCTCTCTTCTTTTCTCTCCTTTGTCTTGTATTAAATCCAATTCCTATCACCACACTAAATACTCTACATTGGTTACTAGAACACTACTACATAGTCACTAGCTCTAAACTCTACTATATAATACCTTACCAAAATCATACTCTCATGATATTCAATCTTATCTGTGGCTGTACCCTGTTCTTGCACGACTTCTCATTCAGCCTTCACTGTTGAATACAACACAACTTGCCCTTGGATATTCCAACTGACACCTAGAGACTGAGATAAACCTATCAAAAGCAACAAACTTCTGAAGTCATAAGAAGGAGGAATAAAGGAAACAATGAACCCTCACAACACCACAATCACAGACTTTACAACACAGAATTGCCAAGATTGCCAGAAGATCAAATCAGGGAGAAACTGTAGAAATAATACAGGACTTGTGAGAAGAATTTAGAGAGAGTCTGAAATAAGTAATGGATGCAAACATTAAAATTAAGGCATCAATTCAAACTATAAACAATTAATTAGGCCACATGAACAGAATCTCGCTTCTAGAAGATGATCACTCCAAAAATGAATGCATAATACAGAACTTAGAAACAACAATTTGACAGCATGAATTGGACATTGAAGAAATATGGGCCCATCTTAAAAGAGCTAACCTAAAAATAATTGCCATAGAAGAGAAAATAGAAAGTGACACTAAAGGGATCAACAATCTTTTCAAAGAAGTAATATTTGAAAATTTTTCAAACATAGAATAAGAGGTTGATACACAAGTACAAGAAACTTACACAACTCCCTTTAGGCAAGAACAGAGAAATGGTTCATGATGCCACATAATAGCCAAACTGACCAATGCAGAAGCCAAGGAGAGTATCTTAAAGGCAACAAAGCAAATGACCAAGTAAAATTCAGAGGCAAACCAATTAGAATCACTCCTGACTTCCCTAACCAACTCTTAAAAGCCAAACGGGCCTGGAGTAAAATATTCCAACTCTGAAAGAAAACAATTTGCAGCCCCAAATTTCCTACCCAGTAAAATTATCTCTCAAATTAACTGGGAAATAAAAATCTTCCATGACAATCAATAGATAAAGAAATTTATGTCTTCCAAACCAGCACTAGGGAAAATACTCAAAGAGATTAACTGCAAAGAAGAAATAAGTAATATACACTAGAACCAGAGGAACAAAAATGTCCATCAAACAACTAAGCAAAGAAAAACAAACACTACCTCAAACAGAAGTTACAACTCAGTATGTTATTAAAAATCCTCTCTCATTAATCACACTGAATATTAATGGCCTCAACTCCCCAATAAAAAAGCATAAGTTGGCAAAATAGATTAAAAAATAGAATTAATCTATCTGCTACCTGTGAGAAACACACCTTACAAGTAAAGATAGTAACAAACTAAAGGTAAAGGGCTGGAGCAAAGCAATCCATGCCAACGAAACTCGAAGGCAAGCAGGTGTAGCAACTATGATATCAGACAAGTTGGACTTCAAGCCCAAGCTTTTTAGAAGAGACAAAGCAGGTCATTTTTACTGGTAAAAGGAACAATACAGCAAGAGAAAATAACAATAGTCAACACTTATGCCTCAAACAAAGGTGCACTACTTTCATAAACAAACTTTTTGCAACATTAAGTCATACCTAAGTCTCAATACAATAATACTTGGAGACTTCAACACCCCTCTCACACCATTACAACAATCTTCTAGACAAAAGGTCAGTAAAGATGCCTCAGACCTAAACAACACCATCAACCAAATGGACCTATTAGACACATATAGAATATTCTACCCAACTATAGCAGAGTTCACATTTTTCTCAGCTGCTCACAGAAACTTCTCCAAAATAGATCACATCCTGGGCCACAAAGTGAGCACTAGCAAATTTAAAAAATATGACATACTTCCCTGTGTCTTTTCATACCATAATGGAATGAAACTAGAAATCAACTATAAGAAGATGCAGAGAAACCACATAAACATGTAGAGAATGAACACCACACTGCTGAATGAAGAATGGTTCATAAAAACAAGTAAGGTATGAAATCAAGAAATTTCTAGAAACAAACAAAAATAGAAATTCAATATATCAAAACCTCTGGAACACTTTAAGGCAGTATTAAAAGGAAAATTTCATAGCACTGAGTGGCCACATAAAGAAGAATTTAAAAACCACCAAATAAATAACATAATGACACACCTCAAAGCCCTTGAAAAACAGGAACATTCTAACCCCAAAGCCAGTAGAAGACAGGAAATTATTAAAATCAGAGCAGAAATCAGTGAAGTAAAGAATAAAAAAAATACAGAAAATCAACAAAACCAAAAATTGGTTTCTTGAAAAAATTAACAAGATAGATAAACCATTAGGCAACTTAACCAAAAAAAAAAATAATAATCAACCCAATAATGAGGATAAGAGATAAAAAAGGAGACATTACCACTGTCAGTGTAGAAACCCAGAAGATTATCAGAAACTACTTTGAAAACTATACTCCAACAAAATGGGAAATCTGAAAGAAATTGACAACTTTCTAGATAAATACAACCTTCCTAAACTGAGTCAAAATGATTTAAACTAACCAATAGCAATCAAAGAGATTGAAATAGCAATAAAGAGCCTACCATCAAAGAAAATCCCAGGACCAGATGGTTTCCCAAGTAAATTTTATAAAACCTTTATAGAAGAGTTGATCTCAATACTCCTCAATCTATTTCATGAAACAGAAAGAAATGGAACTCTCTCAAATACATTCTATGAAGCCAACATCAGAGTAATACAAAAAACAAATAAAGACAGTTCAAGGAAGGAAAACTATAGGCCTATATCTTTGATGAACTTTGATTCAATACTGCTAAGCAAAATATTAGCAACATGCATTCAAAACCACATTAAGAAAATGATATGCCATGACCAAATAGGATTCATCCCAGGGATGCAAGGCTGGTTCAACATATGAAAATCATGTAATTTATCACATGAACAGAAGCAAAGAGAAAAATCATATGACCATTTCAATAGATGCTGAAAAAGCATTTGACAAAATCCAACATCCATTTATGCTAAAAGCACTGCAGGGAACTGGAATAAAAGGAATATAACTCAAAATCATAAAGGCAATCTACAATAGGCCCATAGCTGTCATTATATTAAATGTGGAAAAACTGTGAGAATTCCTCCTAAAAACAAGAACAAGACAAGGATGTCCATTATCACCACTTATTTTCAATATAGTACTCAAGACTCTAGCCAAAGCAATAAGGCAAAAAAAGGAAATCAAAAAATTACAAATAGGAAAAGAAGAACTCAAACTTTTACTATTTTCCAAAGACATGACACTATACTTAGAAGACCCAACAAACACAACCAAAAGGCTTATAGAACTGATCAACAAATTCTGCATGGTATCCAGATATAAAAATCAATCTTAAAAAATTGGAAGCTTTTCTGTATATCAACCATAAATCCACTGGGAAAGAAATCCAAAAACATTTCCATTCAGGATATCCCACAAAAAAAAAAATACTTGGGAATAAACTTAACCAAGGAGGTAAAAGACCTCTACAAAGAAAATTATAAAACATTGAAAAAAGAAATCAAAGAAGACATTGAAAGATGGAAAGATCTTCCACATTCATGAATAGGAAGAATAAATATCAAAATTGCCATACTTCTAAAAGTTATTTACAGATTCAATGCAATACCCATTAAATTACCAAGGTAATTTCTTATAGACATAGAAAAAAAAATCCTTAAATTCACTTGGAACAACAAAAAACCCAGAATAACCAAAGTAGTTCTTAACAAAAAAAAACCCATACAAGAGGATTCTCAATTCCTGACTTTAAAATATACTACAAAGCCATAGTAATAAAAACAGCATGGTACTGGCACCAAAAAAAAAGATACATAGACAAAAGGAGCAAAATAGAAGACTAAGAAACAAATCTGCACACTTACAGCCAGTTGATTTTTTACAAAGGGGTCAAAAATATACACTGGAAAGAAGATACCCTGTTCAACAAATGGTGTTGGCAAAACTGGGAAAATGGAGAAAATGCAGAAAAGTGGAAATAAACCCCACTTTCTCACCCTGCACTAAGTCAATTTAAGATGGATCAAAGTCTTGGAAATTAGACCAGAGACCTTGGGGCTCCTTGAAGAGGGAATAGGTCCAACACATAGGCACAGGTAAGAACTTTCTCAACAAGACCCCAAAGGCACAAGAAACTAAAAGGCAGATCAATACATAGGATTGCATTAAACTGAAGAGTTTCTGTACAAGAAAGGAAACTATCAAGAACCTCAACCAAGAGCCAACAGAATGGGAGATTTTTGCCAACTACTCCTCCGATAGAGGACTAATATCTATAATATACAGAGAACTAAAGAAACTCAGCACTAAGAAAAAAATAACCCAATCAAAAATGGGCAAGGGAAATAGACATTTCACAAAAGAAGAAATTCAAATAGCCAATAAATGCATGAAAAAATGCTCGACATCATTAGCAATCAGAGAAATGCAAGTCAAAACTACCCTGAGATTTCACCTAACTCCAACTAGTATGACAATCATTTAAAACACAGACAACAAGTGCTGGCGAGGATGTGGAGAAGTAGGAACTCCAATACATTGTTGGTATGAGTGCAAAATAGTGCAACCACTGTGGACAATGGTATGGAGGATCCTCAGAAGAATAGAAACAGACTTACCATATGATCTAGCAATACCACTTCCGGGCATTTACCCAAAAGAATGGAAACCAAACTACCAAACTAATGCTTGCATTATCTATGTTCATAGCTGCACAATTCACCATTGCCAAACTATGCAACCAGCCAAAATGTCCATCAACAGATGAATGGATTACAAAACTATGGGAATATATATATATATATATATATATATATATATATATATATATATATATATATAGTCTCCTTACAATATCAACTAATGTAGACAGATCTGGTGTTAACACTAAGATGTATTTAAGAACCCACTGAGGGCTGAGCATGGTAGCTCACACCTGTAATCCTAGTACTTGGGATGCTGAGACAGGAGGATTGCAGGTTAGAAGCAGCCTCAGTAACTCAGCAGCAAAGTTCTCAATAACTTAGCAAGACCTGTTTTCACGAAAATAAAGCTAGTGGTGTGGCTTGGAGATAGAACCCTTCTGGATGGAAGCCCCCGCACTCAAAAAACAAACTCATTGAGAACATATATATATTTTACATATTCTAACTGAAGCACAGAATGATGGAAAGATTACTAAACTGCAAACCAAAAATCTGCATTGCATTCCTGATGCTATTGTTACTAGCTGAGTATGAAAAGTGAGACGTCATTTGGCTGTTCTGCTGCTTAGCATTGTTTATTGTTGTTGCAAAACAAGAATCAGATTCTCAAGCTCCTTCCTCATGAAGACAGTGGAAAGATCAACTTAATGTATGTAGACATTTATTGAAATTTGAACATGTGATGCAGACCATTATAAACACATAATGTTACTACTTTAACTCTTTGCTAATGGCAAAAAAAAAGTCTACATAAGGAAATATTGTGTTGCAATACATTCTTAAGGAATATTTTAATTTCCAGCATTACATTTGAAAATGAGGCCGGGCATGGTGGCCAAACCTGTAATACCAGTACTTGGGAGGTTGAGACAGGAGGTTTGCAGATTGGAGACCAGCCTCAGAAAGTTAGTGAGATCCTTTAAAAAACCTAGAGAGATCCTGTTTCAAAACAAACAAAAAATGATATAAATATATATAGAGAGAATAGAATAAAATAGAATCGAGGGCTGGGGTGTCAATTGGAGGTAGAATATCCCTGGTTCAATCCCCAGTGCCAAAAAAAGAACAAACTTAAGTAATTTATCTTTAATTATTATTTCATGTTTTGTATACTGTGGGCACAACATAGGTCTGAACCAAGAAAAAGAAGAAAGAGAATGTATGAGAAAGACCTGTAATTTAGACTAAGTAATGAGAGTAACCACAATTATTAAAAACTTTAATGGATAATGGATAAAAGAAACCATAATGCAGGAACAGAACTAAACAGTGATTTTGTTTCCTTATAAAAATTTTCTCCTTCTAGAAAATTTTAATGCAATTGAATGATCATGAAAGTTCATGGGTATGCTTGGTTAAAACCTGGAAGAGAAAATGTAAAGTGGAAAGTTTCTTGCACATTAGTGGAATAACATACTTAATAAACCTTCTCTAAAGCTGGACTACTGTCTTAATTTTTATAACACTGGAAAAAATTAAATTGATAGAAGTTTTTGAACAGCAGTTTTGTTGTTATCAAATACACA
>NC_137787.1:16980361-17032861 GCF_963383645.1 Muscardinus avellanarius | reverse complement strand
TCATCTTCAGTTTGGGCTTTTCAAATGGACTCTAATAACTGTGTGGAAAGGGGAACCCCAGGCATAAGCAGGTCCAACCTCTGTTGAAGGTCAAGAGTTCAAAGTCCTGAGGGCAGCTGGTCCTGGGGGATCAGAGTATGAGCCCAACTCGGGGAGGGGGGAATTCAGGTCATTTCCTGGAGAGTGATTAGATGCTAATAAACAAAAAACTGAATGGAGATGGGGGTGGGGGGAAAGATCTACAGAGACCTTTAAAACATGAGAAGTACCAGCAGAACATTAGAAGTCAGAGCCATGCAGGAAGAAGAGAAGGGCATGCACAAAGGTATTTATAAAGGAGATATGAAGCCGGGCCTAGTGGATAAAACCAGCAGTAATATTTCTTATAAAGACTGGCATAAACTGCTAAAATAAAATATGAGACCTTCCCATAAAAGGTTAGTGGAAACCAAGTGCAGAGGGGCATGCCTGTAATCCCAGTATTTGGGAGGCTGAGACAGGAGGCCAGTTGCTGAAGACAGCTTCAGCAAAAGAGTGAGGCTCTCAGCAGCAAACCCTGTTTCAAAATTTAAAAAAATAAAATAGAGACAGGCATGGTGGCACATGCTTATAATCCCAGCATTAGGAGAATGAGACAGGAGGATCATGGTTGGTGGACAGCCTCAGCTACTTAGTGATACCCTTAGCAACTCAGTGAGACTCTGTCTCAAAATAAAGAATAAAAATATAGGTCTGGGGGTGTAGCTCAGAGGTATAATGTTCCTGGGTTCCATCCCCAGTACCTCAAAAAAAAAAGGAAAATAAGCTGGGAGTGTAGTTAGGAGACAGAACTAGATTCAGTCACCAGTAACACACACACACACACACACACACACACACACACACACACACACATACACACACACACACGGTTGGGGAGAGAGAGTATACCACAGTGAGTCCTGAGATCAAGAGAGAGAAATAAAATTGATGACTTCAGACAAGTGTCTGTTGTAAAATTCAAATCCTGGCAGCATTTCCCTGGTATACTGGGAGTGAATTCTAATTGTTTCGAATGCCTGTTTGCAACTTGACTTTGGCACAAGGGCAGGTTGACATAATAAAGTGGGTTTTGCAAGCAGCATTGAGGAGATAAATAAAACCACTTCTACCTTCAGGCTGGTGGAAATCTCTGCTGCTTCTGCTATTTCTGCTATTGGTGGCCTTGGCCCAGCGACTGGACAACTCTGGGCCTCAGTCCGTTCATCTGTAAATTGAAACTAGTAATGCTCACTGGTTCCCAGGTGTGGTGGTGCACCGCTGTAATCCTAGTACCTGGGAGGCCGAGACTGGTGCATCACAGGTTCAAGGCTAGCCCCAGCAACTTAATGAGGCTCTTCGAAACTTGGTGAGACCCTATTTCAAAATTAAAAATAGAACAGAATTGGAGTATAGCTCAGAGGTAGAATGCCCCTGGGTTAAATTTCTAGAATAATAATAATAATCCTCATGGATTTCGTGAGCATTAAACAACACAACCAAAGTTAAGTGTTCAGTGATAATTACCTTTTTACCACTCTTTTTCTGTTATTTTTTAATAGATAATTGACCAGAGGATAAGTATGTGGGCTAAGAAGAGGTAAGGCATTTTAAAATTTGGAAACTTTTCTTTCTTTCTTTCTTTTTTTTTTTTTTTTTTTTTTGTGGTACTTGGATTCCTGGAAGCCCTTCTACCTCCGGGCTACACTCCCAGACCTATTTTATACTTTTAAAAAAAATTTTGGAAACAGGGTCTCTTAAGCCAGCGCGGCTGGCTTCAAACCTGCACGATCCTCCTGTCTCCGCCTCCCAAACGTGGGGATTACAAGCGTGCGCCACCACGCCCAGCTTTCTACTACATTTTGAGTTCTTGCAAGTTTTGGGGTTGTTGTTGTTGTTGTTGTTGTTATTGTTGTATGTGTGTGTGTGACTAAGGATTAAATTCTATTTTATATACTATTTTAAAATAGGGCCTCCTGAGTTGCTGAGGGCTTCACTAAGTTGCTAGGCTGGTCTCAAATCTGTGATCCTCCTATCTCAGCCTTCCAAGTAATGGGGTCACAGGCCTGGGCCTGCACAGCCAGCTTCCTTGGGAAAACGCTCATGCGTTTTAGGTCAGTTGACCAATAGAACTTTCTGCAAGAATGTGCCAGAATGTTTTATAGCAATGCTTCCCGGTGCAACAGCTTTCAGCCATGTGACTATCACACATTTGAAATGTGAGTGGTGCAACTGAAGAATTAACTCTTCTATTGTATATCCTTTTAATTACTTTGCATTTATGACTAGCAGTTACCAAATTGGGCCATTTTCTTATAGATCTTTCTGACTGTAATATCCTCCCACCCCAGAGTTAGGTTCTAAAATCTGACCGCCTGCGTTCACATCCCAGCTCTGCCGCTGGGTGACTTTGTGTGCTTTCTTTGCCTTCGTTTTCTCCTATGGAAAAGAGAAATACCCCTCGCTCCACACCCAATGCTGGGAGGGGTATATTGATACAAGTACAGGCTTTGAAGGGAACTATGATTCCTTCCCCTGTAATAACAGTCCTCAGCTTTCATTGAAATTGTGATTTGCTTCTGTACCTCACCCCCCAGGGCATGTCCACTGCCTCCACCAACCCCAGCATTAGGCACCGCGCCTGGCACATCTGGACTCTCAGTGAAGAAGTAGGGAAAAGAGGGAGGGAGAGCAGGAGAGAAGCAGATGGTAAGGGAGGAGAAAGGAAGCAAAATGGGCAGTCGTATCTTATAGAGGCTGGAACGAGCTGCCAAAATAAAATACAAGAGCCTCTAATAAAATTTTTAGTGCAAGCCAGCTGTGATGGGCATGGTGGAACATGCCTGAAATCCCAGTATTTGGGAAGCTGAGACTGGAGGATCGCGGGTTCAAGTCTAGCCTCCGCAACTTAGTGAGACCTTCAGCAACTTAACAAGACCCTGTTTCAAAATACAAAGTAAAAGAAATAGGGCTGGGGGTATAGCTCAGAGATAGAATGGCCCTGGGTTCAATGCCTAGTACCAGAAAGAAAAAAGCTTGGTGTTTTTGTTTTGTTTTGTTTCAGTGGAGAGGATGGTTGGGGAGAGCCAGGGAGCCTGGAACACTGGAGGAAACATGTTTCCATGTGGCAATGAAGAGTTAAGACAGCTCAGAGAGAACCAAGGAGAGAGACAAGATGGTGGACTAGAGAGTTTCTTCAACCAAGCGTCTTCGAGAGAATATAATCATGAATTCCGTGACTTATTGGCCCACTGCTCCCCGATGGTGTCACCTCCAGGGGACACTAGATGTGAAGAGTGCGCTTTCTTATCCTTCCCCTGGCCGGGCCATGGTTTTTTATTTACACTCTATTTACCAGCTCTCCCCCCCCACACACAAAAAAAGCAATGTTGGGCAAGTTTTTATAACTGTTTATTCATTATAAATAGTAAATATTTACTGCACATTTTTACATGAAAGACATTTTTACAACACATTGTTGTTTGAGGCTGCGACACAAAGATACCACTTCTCCCGGTCCATCGCCCTCCAATGTATGAACTAAACCGAGTCCTAGGCCTCTGCTCACTAGCTCACTACGTCATAGTCCTCACCTCTAAAAGGAATGTATGGGTGCCTACCTCGTTCGTGGGTCCAAGAATCCAAAGAAATAAATAACACTGCCTTCCGACTTCTTTTTCCTCCTCGCATTTCAAACGACAAATTTATTGACATTCTAAAATGTCACCACATAAACCTCTGTAAACCTCAGTTCCTCTCATCTGTTCATATCGGATATCATTGTATAATTTAAAAGTACAGGAAAGCCACAGAGACATTGTTGTTCTCCCTCCCCCCGCCATTCATAGAGAAGAGAAGAAATGTAAACGTAATCATTTTCAAAAGCATTATTATTCTTTGACACGGTCTCTAATCAAAAGGAGCAAGCCAGGGTGTCATTTGTCCAGGAAATAGCAAACATCGCTGCATTCTACCACAATGAATTACGGGCTGCAAAAAATAATAATAATAATAATAAGAGCACCTGCAAAAATATAGTTTGGATTTTGTTTCTATCACCTTGGCCATCGCCAAAGCATCTGTGAGGTACACAGTATTGCACACGGATAAGCAGATCTGTGAACACATGTCATTTCTCCACTACGCCCTTCCCCTGCCCACGCTGGCCTCCCGATCAATATGGATTGGGGAAATGTCCTACACCTCTCTCCACACCAGAAAAGAGAACGTGCTTTCCTTCCTGTTATCCAACATCCCGTTGGCAAAGACGTGTCCAGGACATTTATTGACAACTAGATTACAAACGAGGACAGGATGACAAATAATTTATTTGGGGGGGGGGGGTCTTTACATCTAGTCTAGCTTCCTAGGATATGGTGGCATTTATCTTTATATCAATTTCCAGTGTGTAAAAAGTCAGGGATTCCTTCGTTCCTGCGTCATTAAGTGAGCAGTTTTCTTAAAGTTGTAGCAATGTCAGCCGTGGACATCAAACAGGTTACACTTTAGAGTATTCTCCTACTATCTTTTAGAACACTCTGCTCTTAGAACATTCACCCCTCCAGGTGAATCTCAGACACACACACATACACACACACACAAATGGAATGTCTCAGCTTTTTGATCATCAGCAAGAAAGGGTTGGGATATGTTGATACGTAGCCGGGTGAAACACTGCCTTAGAACGTGCGCTGGGCTTCCGTCGCTCCGGGTCAGCCTCGCTCCGCCACTTCTGTCCATCGTGTTCAAAAGAATCTGAAAGCAATCCGAGGGAATCTTCCAGAAGAAAATCAACTGCTCTCTTTTATCTCCACCTCCCCCACTTGGTGTTTTTTTTTTTTTTTCTTTCTTTTTCTGAGAAGGTTCTTTGCGTCTGGGCTGTGGAGATCGGAAACTGATTGAGCTCCGAGAGGACAGTTGGTTTATGCGATATCTGGCTTGAGATAATGAAAGGCACCTGTAAGGAAGCACACGCAGCGTTTGAGGTCATGCGGGACAAGGCACAGTGAGGGGCCATAGCAGATACAGCCTGACAACGTCATACTGAATGCCGAGGTATCAAAGGATCGGGACTCATATTTTTATTCCTGAGACAAGTTTGACATAACTCTGTGTCCCTGGGATTACACCCCATCTGATCCAGGAGCTGACCTCATTAAGAACATGTGTTTCTAATGCCAGGGGTTACTTCATTCTGGCCAACCCTCGTGTTTTACCTACTGGCAATTAATAACCACAAGATGTTGTTGACATTAGTTAAGAAAATAATTATACAAGGGAGCCCTGGCTCGAAAAATCAGCTGGCTTGGCCACGAAATTGATACTAGGATGTTAGGTTTCAACATGTCTCCAATTCCCCCTTTCTTAAGCAAAAGGTGAATTTATCTGTCTCGCAGGAGTGATTAACCCTAGGAAGCCCCAGACTTACTTTGTCCGTACTGCCCATATTGGTACCCTGTGACGGGGTCCATGCTGTAGCCCGTGGTACTGTACGTAGGTGGGCAATAGGACTGAGACGTTGGGAGGCTGTCCAAGCTCTTCATGTGCTCTAGTCTCTGGCTGCAGCTGGCTGACACGGTGGTGGTAGGTTCCAGGCCCCCGGTGAGAGGGGAGAGCGCATAATCCGTCTGAGGCTGATGGGGTACCCCACCATGGTTAGTCAGGAGTCCCATTACCTAAGATAAGCAGATAGCAAGAAGTTAAAATGCAAGGAGAACCCCTTGATAGCTCAGATGAGAGAAATAACTTGAATGTCCATTTTGCCCGTCTTTGGAAATCTGTGAAAGCCTTGTTCCAAAGACTGTGACCTCGATTCAAAGCGGCAGCGATATTCCATCATGCCCCATGATAACATCTGACTGCAGCTTCAGAAGAAGGACAGGAGCAGGGCAAGGGAGGGAGAGGGGAAAGAAGGAAGGAGAGGAGGAAGGGAGCAAGGGAGAGATTATGCCATGTCCCCAACGACAAAATCAGACTCCAAAGAAAAGAGGTACAGAGAAAAAAATTTTATCTGTTTCTATAGAAAAATGTTTAATCACATTTGCATCTGAAAGTTTCACGTGATTTTAAATAGACTTTATATATCTCTATTTATTTACCTATCTATGTATACATATGTAAGCTTTGATAGATATATTTTTAATTATTTTGTTTCGCCGGGCATGGTGGCGCACACTTGTAATCCCAGCATTCGGGAGGCTGAGACCTGGAGGATCGCGGTTCACGGACAGCCTCAGCTACTTAGTGAGGCCCTCTGCAACTCAGTGAGACCTGGTTTCAAAATAAAGAATAAAAAATAGGGCGGGGGTGTAGCTCGGAGATCAAATGCCCCGCAAAAAAAAAAAAAAAAAAAAAAAATATATTGTTTTGTTTTGAGACAGGGTTCCACTAGCTTGTTGAGCACCCCACTCATGGCTGAGGCTGTTCTTGGACCTCTTATCCTCCTGTCTTCCTGTCTCAGCCTCCCAAGTACTGAGATTACATGTGTGCACCATCATGCCTGGCTGAGGTCTACATGTTTAAGGAGTTCAGGCACCATAAGCTTGGGCCCAAGGCTCCAGCCAGAAGCTGTGGGCTAGCCTGGCATCCTGGGAAACATTCTGACTCAGATTCCAGAGCAACCATCCCAGAACTTCCTTTGGGAAAGGTTTGCATAAGCTTAGAGTTAAACAAATTCTTCTTGAACTAAAACTTTAAACTGATCCATCATCAATGAGCCCCAAGAGACCAAAGAGAGAGGGAAAGGGAAAAGAAAAGAGAAAGAGAGATAGAGAGATAGATGAGAGAGAGAGAGAGAGAGAGAGAGAGAGAGAGAGAGAGAGAGAGAGGAGAATATATACATTTGTTCGTCAACCTCAGGCCACCTCTCCCCTCTACTCTTCATTTCATTTGAGTACTGGGTGTGTAAGCACAGGGGATGCCGGAAGGGGGTGGTAAAGCAAGTATGTCCAGATTTTGAAGTCACCCCAGGTATTTAAATTTTCTTGAGACGGGTGGTGAAATAGATCTTTTGAGATCTCTGAAAATTATATTCTTAAATTACATTCTTATATCCTCAAAGATAATCATTGGTGGTATAATTTTGTCTTATTGAGGACTGCAGGAAAGTAAGTCACAAAATAAAGTAAGAATCAATAGGACACAGAGCTACAAGAAAAATTGTTTCCTGAGCCATGCATAGGGGCTGATGCCTGCAACCCCAGTAATTGGGAGGCTGAGACAGGAAGATTGCAGGCTCAAGGCCAGCCTCAGCCACTTAGTGAGACCCTGCTTCAAAATAAAAAGTAAAATAGAGCCAGGAATGTAACTCAGAGGTAGAATGCCTCTGAGTTCAAGTCCCACTACTACACATAAAAAATGATGATAATAATAATAATAATAATAATAATAATTAATAATAATAGACTATTTTCTGGATGTTCTTTCATTTACATGGGAGCCACTTCATCTTCCTCTTCCTCTTCTTCCTCCTCCTCTTCCTCTTCCTTCTCCTCTTCCTCCTGCTCTTCTTTTCTTTGTGCTTATGCATATAATTTTAGAGTGTATGCATGGAGCTTCATAAACTCTACTATCTATATTACCTCACTAAATACTTTATTTCAACCCAATTTAGTGGTGCCTATTTAAGGTGTCTTAAATAGAGGTCGCTCTGTGCCAAACATACTCCATTCAAATCAAGAGCACATCGTTGTACAGTGGCCTGATGAGCAAGAGTGGACAGAAAAAATTTAAATATAAAAAAATGTGATATTCTTAATGAAGGGACATAATAACAAAAAGCAAAACTTTTACTGTAAATAGGCTGTGTAAAACATGAAGGAAAAAAAAAGGCAAATGTATAACTCCATCAGACCAGGGAAGAAAAATACCCAGTGGGAGAAGATAAAAAGAAAATGTATTTTAAATTGATAATATCCTTTATGAAGACACTTAATAAAAATTTAATTCATGGCATGTCACTGTAAGGGAGAGATGAAATTTTCTACATATTCTGAGTTGAATAGCTCAGATCAGGATTTTATTCTAACATGCACATTCTCCCATGAGCTATTGATGACTATTTTTGTGGTAAACTCTTTTTAATCCCCCACCAAACATTCCTTGCTTGCATAACTTTGAAGGCAGCAATAACTTTGTTGGGAAGGGGGGACAAAAGCAGAGGTTCCTAAAATAAAAGAAAGAAGCCCTTCCTATAAGCAAAAACTCCACTCACATTCTTGTTCTTGTAATAACTGTAGTTGATACCTTTGAAAATTTTCAGGACAGAATTTAACTTTAAGACCTTGAAGCACGTGCTTGGAATCCCAGCATTTGGGAGGCCGAGATAGGAGGATCGTGGTTCTTGGCCAGCCCCAGCTACTTAGTGAGGCTCTCCACAACTCAGTGAGACACTATTTCAAAATAAGGAAGCCGGGCGTGGTGGCGCACGCTTGTAATCCCAGCATTCGGGAGGCTGAGACCTGGAGGATCGTGGTTCGCGGACAGCCTCAGCTACTTAGTGAGGCCCTCTGCAACTCAGTGAGACCCGGTTTCAAAATAAAGAATAAAAAATAGGGCAGGGGGTGTAGCTCGGAGGTCAAATGCCTCTGGGTTCCATCCCAGACCCGCCAAAAAAAAAAAAAAAAAAAAACTCAAAGAATAAAACATAGGGCTCGGGGTGTTGCTCGAAAGTGGAATGCCCCGGGTTTCATCCCCAGTACCACACCAAAAAAAGACCTTGAAATATGACTTTTGGGGGGGTGGGGAAAGCATAGTAGAATCCCCAGGCCCATATTCCAGGGCAGCAAATAGAAAGCCTCTCAAAGGCTCCCAGGGAGAGGCTTTTTAGAACTAAAGAAGGGGCCCTAAGTTACAGCTCCCCAGCCCAATACTTTCACTGGCCCATGCATGGGAAAAGAGGGAACCTGGGATCAGTTATCTATGGTCTCTTTGTCTCCCTAACAGAGCCCCAGACTCGACATCCTCTCCCAAAGGCTCATCTCCACTGTAATTGATCGTCACAAGTTATATAAAAGCACATGCTTCCGAATTGTATAAGGATGGAAGGCTGAGAAGGGAGGCTAACAAGTCCAAGGCCAGCCTCAGCAACTTAGTAAGAAGCTTGGCAACTTACCCTGATGCAAAAAATAAAAAATAAAAAAAAAGGATTTTATAAGGATAGGAATGGTGTAGTAGTATTTCTCTACATTTGGTCTAAAGTTGAGATTAATGATAACTACCATGTAATTGACTTCGGTATTTCACCTTGAGAAAACACACTATTTTAATAACCTGTCATTTAAAAGTTAAAAAAGAAATCTGTGTCGGGGGAGAATGAATATATCAATAAAAAGTACGTTACTTTCCCCTAACATAATTTAAAACCTCAAATCTCTATGGAAGGGTCTCATACTTTTATGTATATTTCTTTAAAAGTGATTTGGTATTTCATGTGGTTCAAAGGGAAGCTATGGAAATTTCTTTCGCTACACAAAGTCAGTAAACAAACTTCTTAGAACTACTTCGAAATGGTTACAGAATGGGGTCCAGTTATAGTCTCTAAGAATTTTGTCAAGATTTCTTTATAAGTGTTCTTCCTGAAGAAATTTGTTATTTCAAGCCAAAATAAAATACTCATTGGTTGTAAAGTGGATTTTCCTCCTCTTAAACCATTAGCAAGATATTTTTACTACAGGGCTGGCATTTTTTCCTTTCTTTCTTTTCTTTCTCTCCTTCTTTCTTTCTTTCTTTCTTTTTTTTTTTGTTTGTTTGTTTAACTGGGGCAGAAGCTGGGCATGGTGGCACATTCCTATAATCCCACTACTTGAGAGGCTGAGACAAGATGATTGTAGGTTTGAGGACAGCCTCAGCAAGTAGTTAGACTCTCATCAACCCAGGGAGACCCTGTTTCAAAATAAAAATAAAAAATAAAAAGGGCTGGGGATTTAATCATCGGGATGGGTGAAAAATACAGTTGCCTGCTTTTCACAAACAATTTCAAAGAAACCGAAACAAATTCAAGGCTACTCAATTCTGCCTCTTGAAAGCTGATCACATCCTTTTAAGATGCCTGGGCAGTTCGGGAGATGCAATGCCCAAAAAGAGCTTTCCTTTAAATAAAGGTCTCTGTTCCATCCCATAGCTAAAGACAGAGGAGCTCACAGGCTCTTGGTTTTTACTTTGAGTTGTGAACACCTTGTATTGGAGGCATTTGATAAAATAAAAATCTATGAGACAGATTTCTAAACTGTCACCTCTAAAATGCTTCCCAGGCAGCACTTCCAGTCTGTCTTCCAGGTGACCCTTTGAAAGAAATTCAGAGCATGGCAGTTCCTGTTTAAACTTCTGCCGGTCCCCACCACCACCACCAATTTCCATTATTAGAGGCATTTTCTGAATATCTCTTTAAACTCATTCTCAAGTTTCAGAAACTCAAATAGGTTGTTTATATCTCGATTGGAAGATTATATGGTTCAGAAAAAACTAACTCCTTGCAATTCATGCCGTATTTCTCCTGAATTAATTTTTCTATTGTAAGATGAAATAGAAAAGATAAACACTATGGGCCAAATTGAGAGTTACATTGAAAATGAGGTGTCTGGGAAGTATTCGTCTTGACCCAGCAGTAGGGTTCTACTGTCAGTTGAAAGTGCTTGGAGCTGATCAGAAATCAAAAATGCCTTAGCAAATCAGGATATGGATCTAGCCACTTTATCCTTAGGAGGAATCCTGGTTTGTATCTTTTTCCCCTTCTTTCTTTCTTATTCTTACTTAATCGACTGTTCTTCTGGTTTAGCACTTAATACACATTTTAAAAACTATTGTGCACCACAATTTGCATTATATAAAGGTTTTTTTTTAAAAAAAAAAAAACGATTGTGTGTTACATTTTGCATTATATAAAGGGTTTTTTAAGCTTTCTACTATTCCTTCCAAAAATCTATTGACTACCTATTTTTCTTTCAATGTATTTATTTTCATATTCAAACAAAAAAATTCAAATGTTTTTCACCAACAAGTGGACTCATCACTGGAGTCAACTAACTAGAAGTTACTTTATCTTGGGGGCTGAAAAGGGTTCCATTTAAGTAGCTGAGACTTTCCTGGGGGAAAAAAATCTTCAGATTCAAATGCCTTAGGAATTATCCTGCAGTTGATTAGCATCTAAATAATTAGATTTCGGTCCTGTCTGTTTGAAAACTGTAAAAGGGTAGTTGCCTGGAGGCACAAGTTTCTCTGAAGGTCTGGATGCTGACCTTCTCACCCATCCTGAGAGCTGGGGAAGGCTCCCTGACCTTTACCTAACCAGAGAGAGCCAGGGCCTGCAAAATGCCCAGAACAAGGCTGTACTCTAAGTTACTCCTTAGCTCCCATTTTACAAATAGCTATGTTTAATGCAAGATGAAAGAATGTGAGTGCCAGAAAAGTGGGGCTTATGTGCTGCATATATTCCCAAGCTTTATTTGTAAGGAGGATAGTTAGAATCGTCTCTGTTAAACTCTTGGAGATACATATGTTCACCTCCAGGCCTAGGACCAATTATGAAAATGATTCGGCTTATTGGTTTTATAGAGTATCTATTTCTCAACAGAGCTAAGCTGTTAAATTGATAGCAGTGCTCTGTATGGGTTGGTTGGTTGGTTGGTTGGTTGGTTGGTTGTCTTTTTTCTGGTGTTTTGTTTGAGGTGCTGAGGATCAAACCTGGGCCCTTGTACATGCTAGGCAAGCACTCCACCCCTGAGCTACATCCCCAGCCCAGCAATATTCTTTAGGATTTGAGGATTGAAATATAAACCTAAGCAAATAGAATAGAAATGGTTTGCAAGAAGTGTGACTGTGTGTATGCATATATAATATATATATTCTTAGAGGTGGTCTTATGTTTGTAGAGCTGCTACAGGCTCCATGCACCTTAAGTGAGATATATATATATATATATATATATATATATATATATATTAGTTTTACTTCTAGCAAATGATGAACCATATCTACCTACTATCAGTACAATAAAACCCACTAAGAGAAAGCTCATTCCACCTAATGAAAAAGCATGCCAGTTAATACGGTGAGTATTTGACTATACTAGACTCTCATGGGCGGAATAAAATTCTCATATGTTTTAATTCATTTACGCATGCCTGCATTTAATGTGCTCTGGGACCATGTCTACAATTAATATGATTTATGAGGAAAGAACATGTGCAGTATTGGGGAAAGCATAGCATGCATTTTTTTTTTCTTGTATGAATGAAAAATACAACAAAATGGCTCAAGAAAAAAATGGCTGGCCCTTAGCACATTGAGATGGGCTGACAGAGCGCTGAGTCGACTTGGGGGAGTTAATGATATCCTCTTATCTGACCCTGACACATTTGCAGCATGTAATTTACAGAAGCTCTGTCCAGGGAATCCTGACAAATGCCTCTAACTGATGTCAGGGCCATGTTCCATTCTAATGGGAAGCAGATGTGGGTTAGATACCCCCATTCATCACTTAGCACAGAGTCTCTGCTCAGCTCTCTCAGAGGAATGACATTACCTGCTGTTAACTCTTCTGATGTGGGGGAATTTCTCACCACCACAGTAGCCCTCTACAGGGTGTTCACTCGAACCCATCTCGAACTGCTTCCAAAGTCTGTCCAAGAGCATGACTGTGGAAAATCAAAGCTACCTCCTGGTTTCACCAGGACACATTTGCTAATTACTAATTATCCCTCTGGGACTTGGGATTCTAATATAGAAAGGGACAGGTTCTTGGGCATCCCTTAATACTTCAATAAGACAGCACTTAAAAATTTATCTCTAATTTTGCATAAACTAAACTTGTATTTAAGAAAATGCAGGACAGTTTCACGTTAATAATCACTCATAAATGCCAATCTAGCTGAACCACAGCTGCCCAGCTCCAGCCAAGGCAAAGAACACCAAAAACTAGAAATGTACATTGCCTGTCAGCAAAAAGGATTTCACCTCGACCCCTCCTGAGCAAAAGATGTTGGGTTACATTATATCCCTTTTCCCCTAAAACCTTCGCCTCCACCCAACACTCCAGTATTATGGTGGCAGACATTCCAGCCTACTAAAGGAGGAAGACAGTTGCCCAGCTCAACAAGGAAATCTCGTCTTTCTTCCCAATCATCTGTGATGCAGGGAAATCTCTCCTTGGGTGCCAGAGGCAGTCATAGGACTCCTTCTACAGCTGCCTGAAGACTACAAAAGCGATGCCTGCCTACCCTTCTCTGCGGAGAAAAGAAGCATATACTTAAAATAAAATTAAAAAAAAGAATCAACTCAAAGAACCAAATGATACTGGGTTAAGGATACTACCAATGAGAAGATGTCAGAAAAAAACATGTCTGCGAACCATGGAAAGTGGAGACAACTCTTGGAAAAGTCAATGAGTCGCATACTCTTGGTTTTCTGGTCAGTTTCACGGGCTTTGGGATGATGTGGAATAAACGTTCACTTAAGGTGCACGGAGCCTGTAGCAGCTCTACAAACATAAGACCACCTCTAAGAACCAGATGCTACTATGCAACTGAGTGAAGGTCCTGTCTACCTTCATTTTCACCCATACTCAGCTCCAAGGGCACTGAACCAATGGCGATGTAAAATTCTCTTTTCCCCAGAAACTCATTGATGCTCCTAATCATAAGTGATGCAATCGCTGCATCTAATACTGTGTAGGCTGGCAATACCCCAGCCCCCAGTGAAGTTGCTTACAAAGTGTCCTCCTGTACATTTTTTTTTTTTTTTTTGGTGGTGGTGGTACTGGGGTTCCTGGAAACCCTTCTACCTCCAGGCTACACTCCCAGACACCCGTTTTTTATATTTTTATTTGGAAACAGGGTCTCTTAAGCCAGCATGGCTGACTTTGAACCTGCGTGATCCTCCCGTCTCCACCTCCCAAGCGCGGGGAATACAAGTGTGCGCCACCACACCTGGCCTCCTGTAGATCTTAACAAAATAAAATGCGTATAATCTTGTGATTAAAAGAATGTTCCCTGGCTGAACCTGGTGTCATATGCCTGTAATCCCAGTACTTGAGAGACTGAGACTGGATTGCAGGTTCAAAGCCAGCCTCAGCAACTTAGACTCTCAGCAACTTAATGAAATCCTGTTTTAAAACAAAAATTAAAAGGGCTGGGAGTGTAGCTCAGATTAGGACTCCCCCGGGTTCAATCCGTAGACCACACACACAAAAAAAGAATGTTCCCCAACTGTGAATCTAAAATTACTGAATTAGAGCCAGGCATTGTGTATTCCCATAGTTGGGAGGCTGAGACAGGAGAATTGCAGGTTCTCGGCCAGCCTCAGCAATTTGTGAGGCCCTCCCCAACTTAGTGACACCCTGTTTCAAAATAAATACTAAATAATAGGGCTGGGAGTATAGCTCAGAGGTAGAAGACCCTAGGTTAGACCCCCAGTTTCCCGCCAAAAATATAAATAAATAAATAAATAAATAATAAAATAAAATCGCTGAGCTAGCTTATCCCTTTCTTTCCATTACACCTTCTATCTTCACATCTCCCTTTATCCTTTGCTTGTGACAGAAACGCACTGCTAGACACCAGGGTCTCTTGTCTTCGAAGTTAAGTCCCAGGCTTCCAATTCTAGTCCAGTGTCTTGTGTTATAGGTGATATATGAGATATTTTTTAATGTCTTCATGTCACTATTATATTTCAGTAAGGCAAAACAATAATAAAACAAGGAAAATACTAGGCCAACCCTCTCCGCTGCCCACTCTTAGCCAGTGAAATGAAGTTTTGTTGAGGTGGGGCTTCCATGTTGTTGTGATTGCGATTCCTCAAACATAAACAACTCAATTTCATTATTATTATTGGCAGTAGTAGTAGTACTGGGAGTTGAACCATGGGAGCTCTACCACTGAGCTACACCCCCATCTATATTTTAGTTTGAAACAGGCTCACTAAGTTGCTGATAGTTTCGCTAAGTTGCTAAATTCCCCAGGCTATCCTTGAACCCGCCATCCTCCTGTCTCAGCCTCCCAAGTACTGGGATTACAGGAAGGAGCCACCACATACAGCTAAATATAACCAATTTTAGTATATTATATTTTTAGGGAGAGCCTTATTCGGGCACATTAAAATTACTTTATCCTGAATGGAATTCTGGAAAATTCTCCATCCATCCAGAAGCTGCCTCTCTTCCGATGCCATTCTGCTTCCATGTTTGCCTCATTTTTCTGGGTCAAGCAGAAGGGGACTTCATGCCAGAGGCTTGCATGTTATTTTTCCGTGAAAGCCCTGTGGTAGTAGCGCTTGACACCCAGGAGTTACACTGTGCTGCGACCCATTCACTAAGTAGAAATCTTATCTTGCCTTTTTTCTCTCCTTTATCGAAAAAACTTAAAAGGTCTAAGATAGTGTATAACCTTTTCTTTAAAATTAGTACCCCTCCCCATCCTCCCACACCAGTTCTTACACAGAGGGCTGACATGAGGGGTAGAAGAGACCATCTGACATTAACTAAGAAAAAAAAATCTCGACCTATGAAAAACACCAAAGGAACTGGGTGTGAGGGTATAATCACAGTACTTGGGAGGCTGAGGAAGAAGGATCAAAAATAAATAAGTAAATAAATAAATAAACAAACAAACAAACAAACTAGGGTGTAGCATGTAGCTCAGTGCTAGAGTGCTTGTCTGGCATGTGTGAGGCCTTATGTTCAATCCCCAGCATGGAAAAAGACTAGAAGATAGATTGATAGATGATAAATAGATTAGATTGATAGATAGATAGATGATTGATAGATAGATAGATAATAGATAGATAGAGATGATAGATAGATGATTGCTGTTGGAGCCCTTAGTAGGCTAATGTGCACTGGGACATTGAAAGATAAAGGGATACTATTTGTGACTTTTATTACGTTGTTCTTTCAGAATCCTTTCTTCCCAAACCATTGTTGGAGGGAGCCCACTTTGAGAACAAAACTTGATTATGAGGTTAGGTTTGGCTTCTGGGTGTTCAAAGATGATTTTGACATAATTGTATTTCTCTGGAAGCTCATTATCAAAGGAGATCCAGAAGGCTGGATTATAATAAGCACAGTGAGTGTGTTTCAACAAGGTGTAAATACAGTAATGCGCCATCCATAGGGGCTGAGGCAAAATATTCTGCCTGTGGGAGTTATGAAGGGCTGACCCTGAGCTGGAATTTTTCCCCGGGAGTCAGACAAATAGAGGCTCAGCTCCAGGAAAGGGGATTTGTGAATCTCGGAACAGATGTACTGTTTAACTTGGTTTTTAAAATGCGAGTTACCTCAAATGCCACATTGGTATTCTGTGAGAGAAAAAAAAAAGTTATTTCTTGAAATAATACTTGTCTCCTTTATTAGTTCAGCCTAAGAATTAGTCACATGGTCATATCACAGCTAAGAAATACTCCCTTCGATGTAGAAATACTACTCTGACGTGCCGGGCGTAGTGGCGCACGCTTGTAATCCCCGCGCTTGGGAGGCGGAGACAGGAGGATTGCGCAGATTTGAAGCCAGCCGCACTGGCTTAAGAGACCCTGTTTCCAAATTATAAAATAGGTCTGGGAGTGTAGCCGGGTGGTAGAAGGGCTTCCAGGAACCCCAGTACCACCAAAAAAAAAAAAAAAAGAAAAAAAAAAAGAAAAAGAAATACTACTCTGGGATTCTCCAAAAGGACTGTCTCCTGTGTTAAATTGTGTTAAATGAAGTAAGCCAGGCGCAGAAAGAAAAAGGCCACACGTTCTCATTGATGGTGGAAGCTCAAAAGTTGATCTCAAAGAAGCAGAGGAGAGAAGTGAGCCCAGGCTGGGGAGGATGTGAGGGAGCGAGGGAAGACCGAGGATGGTGAGCAGGCTCGTGAAGGGCCGCTGGATGGAACAAATAACTCCCAATGCTCCATAGCACAGCAGGAGAACTGTGGGTGACGGCGACTGGCTGACTAGTTCAAAATAGCTAGTGGTGGCCCTGCATGATGGCGCATGCCTGTAATCTCAGTTCTTGGAAGGCTGACATGGGAGGATCGCAGGTGTCTAGCCAGCCTCAGCTACTTAGTGAGGCCCTCTGCAACTTAGTGAGACCCTATTTCAAAAGAAAAGAGTGAAATAGGTCTGAGGGTGTAGCTCAGCTGCAGAATGCCCCTGGGTTTCGTCCCTACTACCATAAAATAAGTAATAAATAAATAAATAAATAAATAAATAAATAAATAAATAATAGGGCTGGGTGTATAGCTGGGGTGATAAAAAGTTCCTGAGTTGGACCTGCACTATAAAAAATTTAAAAGCTAGTAGTGAAGATTCTGGGGGTATTTTTATGGTTTGGGGGGAAGAGTAGGGGTGCTGGGGATTGAACCCAGGGACATTCTATCTCGGAACTACATCCCCAGCCCTATTTTATTTTTATTTTTTATGTTTGAAACAGAATCTCACTAAGTTTCTGAGGCTGGCTACGAACCTGCGACCTTCCTGTCTCAGCCTCCCAAATCCAAGTCCCAAGGTTACAAGTATGCACCACCACACTTTGCTGTGGTGAGGATTCTGAATGTTCCCAATCCAGAAAGATAATGAGTGTCTAAGGCACCAGGGATGCCATTACCCAGATTATAACCTTGACCATGCCAGTTACCCTGACCATTACTCACAGTATATGTGTATTATAATTTCACAATGTACCCATGACTATGTACAATTTCTACGTCAGTTAAAAACAGAAAATTATTTATTTATTTATTTATTTATTTATTTATTTATTCATGGTACTGGGGATTGAACTCAGGCACATTTTACTTCTGAACTTCACCCCCAGTACTATTTTTTTATTCTTTATTACGAAACAGGGTCTCATCGCAGAGGGCCTTACTAAGTAGCTGAGGCTGGCCACGAACCCAGATCCTCCTGTCTCAGCCTGCTAAGTATTGGGATTACAAGCATGCGCCACCACCATGCCTGGCAGAAACCTATTTTATTTTTTTTATTTTTTTATTTTTTATTTTGGTGGTACTGGGGTTCCTGGAAGCCCTTCTATCTCCGGGCTACACTCCCAGACCTATTTTTACATTTTTATTTGGAAACACGGTCTCCTAAGCCAGCGCGCGCGGCCGGCTTCGATCCTGCGTGATCCTCCTGTCTCTGCCTCCCAAGTGTGGGGATTACAAGCGTGCGCCACCATGCCCGGCAGAAACCTATTTTAAAAGCTGTCTTGTCTCAAAAGTTTCCTGGTTTACCATCTTGTCGATTGATCAGCAGGGACAATACAATCACTAATCCAAGAAACTCTTGTTTATTGACCTCAAGCTAAACGTCAAGAGTCATTTTTAAATATTATACTATACTTTGAAAAATATACACTTTTGATGAAACCCAGACTGTTTCACAGAGACAGATTCTTTAAGGGGAAGAAAAAACAACAAAAAAAATAGTACACAACTAATGACTGAATCAAGTCTTCTGTGTCCACAGAACAAAGCACACTTTCAGGCCCTAATTGGATAAATATGCAAGTATTCAGATTTCTGGAGATATTGCCATTTTGCAAATGCAGTAATAAATTAAAAGCTTTACATTGCATTCCAACCACATATAAAGGGTCGATTCAGACCACTGGCCTTGCTCTAGGATCCAGCATGGCTCTGCTGTGTATTACCAACTACAAAGAAAAACTTCTTATTCTAGTAGCACGGGCATAAACTAAGCAATCACGCTCAATGTCTTTTTCCTCCTCAATGGCTAGAGGAATTCAAATGAGCCTAAAAACCATGGGGTCGTTGCATTTGATTTGACCAAAGTACACACATTTGACAACGTACAAAGCAGACAGACAGAATTTCTGTTTAAATCAACCCAGAAGACACAGAAAGTCCTAATCGAACAGGAAAAGGTTTTCTGGCGGCCCACATCAGGGGTGTGATGTAAGCTGCAGTCATTGGTCACTGCCTCCTGCCTTTCTGGAAAAAGGAGATTTGGGGAAGATTGTTGCTACTCTCATAGCCTTCAAATGGAACTGGCTCTAGAGGCCGCGGCTAGAGTTGAAATAAACCAGGGCTCACCTCATATAGGCTTTAGGGCTAGCAACCGCAGCCTTCAGAAAAACCAAAGGCACCAGGGTCTATTACTGGACACGTGGATTGAACAAATGGGCCAGCAGCAACGTCTCGCCCACAGAGCAGAACATCTCAGAAATAGGGCAGTGTAGGCTGGACACACGCAAATGGCCCCGGGTTTCCAGGGTGGCGCTGGAACCGGCTCATTTCTGATCATAAACATCCCTGATCCTCTGTGAGCCTGCGAGACATCTCCTGCCCTGGTAATGAGCTTCTGAGATGCTCCAGCTTTTGAGAAGCTGCGGCTCTTATGCAGAATGTCTCTCCCTCCCAGCTTTGTTTGACACCCAACAAATCTCTTTAATCAAATCACTCCTCTCTCTTCCACAGATGAGTTTCTGGACAGTGTCAAGAAAAGGAAGTGGCTCCCCTGGGAAGTGGGTTGGTGGCAGAGCACCTGCTTCTCCGGTTCTTGGCAGTGATCTGAGGGAGGTGGAGGTCAGAGCATTTGTGACTCGTGCATCAAATAAACAAAACAAGGGACTGACCAGCAGCAAGATCAGCATTAGAGAACCTCTGCTTGTGTGCCCAAAAATATCCACACACACACACACACACACACACACACACACACACACACACACAAAAATCTCTCTTGAAATAGTAGCTTGCTGCACCAGTACAAACTTCTCTGCTTTTTACCTGTTATCAACAGTACAGAAGAAGGGCAGGGAACTTCCATGCACGGTGAAAAATATGTACACCAAAACATGAAACAAGAAATCACCCATCAAGGCCATTTTTAGTGGTCCAGTTTTAATGACTGTATCCCATCCACATAATAAGCTGATCTGTAGTCAGCCCTTCCTTACATCTTCAATGGACACACAGTCATCATTTCGCCTTGCAGCTAAAGAATTCGAGATCGTTGTTCACACTGTGGTCCAAAAACCGACAAGCAAAATCAAAAGCTGTCTTGAGTTTTGTGTACACATATTAACACTTAAATGCTTTACCCTAATAAGTTTCAGGATTAACAAATGTTTGTCAAAAGAAACTGTGCTGAGCAATTGAAATCGAATTTGAAATGGAACCATGATAGTCTAATACATATATGCATGAAACGGAGAAGCTACCTAATAAGCGTAGCTGACACCAAATATGCAATTTACATACATTACACACTAATAATCTCAATTTTAATATTATTCTTTAAAGGCAATGGGGCGGGTGGTAGAGTTAAAGGTTCTCTTTTGTAAGAGGTGAATAAGACCAGAAGCTGATCCTGGCATCTTCTGCCATTCACCACAATCTCGTTAGGACAAAGAGATCGATCTGCTCTTTTTGGGTCTGTTCCAGAAAGAGGATCTCAAGACAGCAGGATTGTGATGCTTCCACCAGTCTCAGACGAATGGCCAATAAACCTGATGAGATCTGCAGACCTACTCTTTGTTCCTGAGCCTTGGAGTGGGGAGAAAACATCCCAGCATGTCCAAGCCCGGCACACAAATCTTTATGAGAATTTTTCCCTTTCCTCAGTAGATTATCCATGAAATAGGACAGGTGTACTGGTTATTCAATTACATCTTACCGAAGACCTGGGCAAAAATCTGAAAGAAGGCCTATGTGCATAGCTCTTGCCATTGGGGATTTATTAATAACAGTTAAACATTCTCAGAAATAAAACTTTTTTGGTAATTTCAACCTATTTTCTTAGTTTGTCATTGGTTTCACTCATAAACCAAAAACTAAAAATCTGCCCATCTGCTCTAAACATAAAATGTGTTCGTAATAGTCCAGATTTATTCCAAATGTATTTTTAAGTATTGTTGGATTGAGAGGTATTCAAAATTTATGACCTTTGAGGTTGCAAACAGGACTTCCTCTTAAGAAGGAAAAGGCTTAAAATGAATGTAAGGGAGGGCGGGCTCAGAAAACTTCTTGGATATCAAATGGCTCCGTAGGAAAAAAAATGTCAATGATATAAGAGTAAATGAATCAAAACCATATGGATCAAATTTTCCCTAAAATACACAGTTTGAAAAATTAAGGAGGAAAAGTGCTTGGCAAAAATGTGTTTCTGGTTTTACCAAACCCAAAACATTTGAAGAATCATTTGCAATGGTTGATGAACCCTAAGCTTAGCCAAGATGTCCCATTTTTGTACACTACAGAGTGGAAAAGCTTCCCAGAAACTTTGTAACCCACCGATACTGTATTTCTCTCAATAAATCATTAGAAGCTATAACCAAAGAACTGTGACGCTTGCAGTCGGGTCGAGGTTGGGTGCAAAATGATAAAAGTTTATTAGTTTAATTGGTCTTGTTCAGGGAGGTGGTTGGCTAAGGATGTTTGGGAGTGGGGGAGGGAGAAGGGCAGTATTTCTTGCAAAGGGAATTTAATTAGAAGAAAATGGGCCAATGTTAATGAATCTCATGTCTTGGGCATATGGTAGAATTCCTTTATGTTCTGTGCTCGAAGACCAGGTTTGTTGTCCCTTTCGAACATGCAAGAAGGTGCTAGTAATGCACTGCTTGGGGCCAAAGGAGGAATAAACATCTACACTTCCCCAAGTTCCATATTGTCCCTATACCAGGAAAACACAGCTTTTCAAAAGAAGGCTGCTAGCCGGGCGTGGTGGCGCACGCTTGTAATCCCCGCGCTTGGGAGGCTGAGACAGGAGGATCACACGGGTTTGAAGCCAGCCTCAGCTACTTAGTGAGGCTCTCAGCAACTTAGTGAGACCCTGTTTCCAAATAAAGTATAAAATAGGCATGGGAGAATAGCCCAGAGGTAGAAAAGCCCCTGGGTTCCACTCCCAGTACCACAAAGGAGGAGGAGGAGGAGGAGGAGGAGGAGGAGGAGGAGGAGGAGGAGGAGGAGGAGGACGACGACGATGACGAGGAGGATGAGGAGGAGGAGGAGGACGAGGAGGACGAGGAGGACGAGGACGAGGACAAGGAGGACGAGGAGGAGAAGGAGAGGAAGAGGAAGAAAGAAGAAAGAAGGAGGAGGAAGAGGAGGAGGAGGAGGAGGAAGAGGAGAAGGAGGCTGCCACTGGGGAAAGTCCTCTCTCAAGTGAATGGAATGGTCTTCTTTTTAGAGGATGTCTTGTCCTTTATAATAAGCCCCATCTCCTATAAGACTGATGTAGTTTAGACAGCTATCCAGAGAAAGTAGAAAATACTGAGGTATTCAGCCAATGCCCCCCACTCCTAACCATCATGGAGAATATAACCTCTGGTTCCTGGACAAATCCAACCTTGCATGGGACTCCAAGCCCAACCCTCTGTTTGTGAAGCCATTTGACCAGGATGGCAGGAAAATCAAGTTTAATGGCAGGGCCAGAACCCACAGACAGCATCTTAGGATGTTGTATGTCCTCTGGGATAGAGAAGCAAGTAAAATAAGCTATTTGCATTCATAAGAGAATTAGTAAAAACCTGAAAGGAAGATCCATTTGGCTCTGAGCCCTGCCAGGACAGAGGTCAGTGAGACTACTGGGTTCTCTCAGCCTCAGTTTCTCCAAAAGTAAAATGAGGATATTCCTAGATAGAGTTGCTGATTCCCTAAGAACAAGGAAAACTTGACATCAGTGAAGCCCTGCTCCTGGGCGTTTAGCAACTCCAGGAGACCGTGACCAAAGCTCCTAGAAGGTGAGTTTTGGTACTCTGAGAGTTAGACTGTCACAAGCAGGTGTCAGGCCATTGCTACACTGACTGGCCATCAGGACAGGTGTGACCGAGGTATGACCTCTGGAGTCACTGTTTCACACTTGCCCCACACACGCAAAATGGGGACCTTTCCTGCAGACAGGGCTAAGGGATCCAGAAAGCACTATCTGGTAAATGGCTCTGAGCCCCAGCTTTGAAAGAATCTTTGCTTGAGGGAGCAGATCAATTAGACACCAAACAAAAACTAATTGTCTTCCTTGCATACATACAGAGAAGTGACTTGGGTATCTTTATGGGGTCTATTAATTCCTTGACCAAAAAAAGAAGGAAAAAAACCTAGAAAGCTCATTTTGCAATAGTTCACACATATCCTGGCTCCTGACCTCTAATTTATTATTATTATTATTATTATTATTATTATTAGTGGGTCTGGGATAGAACCCAGGAGCATTCAACCTCCCAGGTACACCCCCTGCCCTATATTTTATTCTCTATTTTGAAACAGGGTCTCACTAAGTTTCAGAAGGCCTCAATCTCAAATAAATGCACAAATATCTTAAATATGTCAAGTGGCTTCCACTGATTATCTGACTCTACAATGAACTGACGATAAAGACCACAAAACTTTGTATGCACATCAGTTTAAATTAATAGGTAGGGGTTGGGTGCGGTGGTGTATACCTGTAATCCTAATACTTGGGAGATTGAGACAGGAGGATCACAGGTTCCCAGGCAACCTCAGCAACCTAGCAAGGCCTTCAGCAACTTAGTGAGACCCTATTTCAAAATAAAAAATAAATTAGGACTGGCCAATATAGCTCAGAGGTAGAATGTCCCTGTGTTCCATGCTGAGTACCCCTCCCCAAAAAATAATGGAAAGACTGAAGAAAGGCAAAATGCAAAATTCTATATATAACTATCTCAATTATGTTTTGTTTTGTTTTTGCAGTACTGGGGATGGAACCCAGGGGACTTGTACCTCCAAGCTACATCCCCAGCCCTATTTTTTTAGTCTTTTTAATTATTCGAAACAGGGTCTCACTGAGTTCCGAAGGACCTCACTAAGTAGCTGAGGCTGTCCGTGAACCACGTTGCTCCTCTGGTCTTTGGGATTACAAGCGTGCACCACCATGCCCAGATCAATTATGTGGGTTTTTTTTTTTGTTGTTGTTGTTGTTTTTGTGTTTTTGTGGTACTGGGGGTGGAACCCAGAGGCTTTCTACCTCCGGGCTAAACTCCCAGAGCTATTTGATATTTTATTTGGAAACAGGGTCTTATTAAGTCCCTGAGAGCCTCACTAAGTAACTGGGGCTAGCTTTGAACCTGTGCAATCCTCCTGTCTCAGCCTCCCGAACGTGAGGATTACAAGCGTGCGCCACTACGCCCGGCCAATTATTTTTTTTTAAAAGGTTAAGACCCTAAAAGATCTGGAGGGTAATATGCAAAAATATTAATAGTGATTTCCCTGGAAAACTTTTTCTATGCTCTAGAGACATTTTTAAAATTTATTCTATTCTTATTCAATAAATATTCAGTGTTTTTATTACTGAGAGAAGTTAAAAGATTAATTAATCATTTATTAATTAATATTTATTAATTAATAAAAGATTAATTAATTACTATTAGGCTTAGATAATTAGAGTATAAATCAAAATGCCAAGTGTGATGGTGTATACCCACCCATAATGCCAGTATTTGAGAGGCTGAGATAGGAGGATCGCAGGTTTGCAGATTTGAGGCCGGCCTCAGCAACTCAGCAACTTTGTGAGACCCTGTTTCAAAATAAATAAATAAATAAATTTAGGCTGGGTGTGTAGCTCAGAAAAAGAACACCCCTGAAATCAATCCCCAGTAACAAAAACAACAACAAAAATGAATCTAAGTTAACAAACTTAAAAAAAAATTTTTTTTTTCAGTACCGGGATTGAAACCCAGGGGCATTCTACCTCCAAGCTACATCCTCAGCCCTTTTTCTTTTTTTTTTTTTTTTAATTTTGAAACAAGGGTCTCACTGAGTTGCAAAGGGCCTCACTGAGTAGTTGTTGAGGCTGTCCGCGAACCTCAATCCTCCTTTGGTCTCAATCGCCCAAATGCCGGGATTACAAGTGTGCGGCACCACACTCCGCAACAAACTTAAAAATATAGAAAAGTAGTCTTTCCTAAATTATTTTAAAATATGACCAATACTCTACCTGTTTTGCCAAAAAACTATTTCCTCTTCACTCCAATGCACGCTAAAATGAACTAGAGTCTAGACCATCAGCCAAGAATCCTGGATCTCTAGCCCCCCCCCCATTTCCTCCCTATCAGCCCTGTGGCTGGCAGAGGGTCACAGTCTCTTTGGACCTTCCTTGAATAATCTGCAGAGCAGACAGAACCAGACAGAGTGGAGAAGGGGGAGGGTAGGTGGCGAGGAGAGGAGACAGGGCAGGCACAGGCTGACTTCCATCGATGGCATAATGTGAGCCGATCTGTCCACAAGCACCTCTCTATCTTAAGCAGCAGCAAAGGGGTCACCACTCTTTTTGTACTCTCTTCTTTAGTTAACAGGTAAACCAGGTTGTTATACAGGGGTTCTTTCTTTCAAATTTTCCTTAATACGTGTGTGTGTGTGAGAGAGAGAGGAGAGAAACACACACACACGGGATTGAACCCAGGAGCGTGCTACCTCTGAGCTACACTGCAGACCTAATTTATATCTTTAATTTCAAACAGCCTCCCTATGTTTCTGAAAGCCTCACTAAGTTGCTACAAACCTACAATCCTCCTGTGTCAAGTACGTGGATGACAGGCATGCATCTCCACACCCAGCTTACACTATTTTTAAGAAAGCCAGACAAGCAAAAGTAGGAAAGGCACCTTTTGTCTAAATAGAGAACGTCTTAGTAAAGTGATCAATCTCGAAGGCTATAGAAATCTCAGTTCCAGTCCATTTTCCTGCTCCATTGACTTGAAAGTGTGGTTGGCAAGACAGACGGCCTCCTTGTCTCCTTGTCTCCAGCTCTAGCTGGGGAAGGAAGGAGCAGCCTCCTATCTTCCATCTCCCTGCTGACTCATTGGTTGTGCTATAAGAACTAAAACAACATGGAATCCCAGTGGCTATTTGAGGCAGAGATGCAAAGTCGAGACCCAAAATACCCTGGATATTTGCAAAATAACATGTAAGGGATTCAAGTAACGTGGGAGACATAGTAAAGAAATACAGGAAAACTGGCCTGTGGAATTTCCCATCGCTTGAAATTGGAATGATTCCCACCCTACCACCCTCTCTGCAGTCATTGTGGGGTTTCTTGAAATCAAAGGTTAACAGTGGGAAGTTCAAGTTCTAGCAATTGCGCTTATGTGATATTTACAGCATAATATACTTATTTTGATACATAGGAGATAATACAAGAGGCTAGCCCTTTCACTTGGACAATACAGGTTCTTGTTCTTTTCCTTATGATTGAATAAAAACTAAGGTTCTAAGAAACGCAGACGGGATCCTGCATCTCACCTCACAGGAGCGGATGGGGTCCACCTACTTCCAGGAAAACTTTCCACCAAATCACGTTCATGAAAAGCTTTTCCATGGCCCCAAACTACAGAAGTTAAACATCGCAGAGATAATTGCTCCCACCGCTGCTTCTAAATGGCAGAAGAAGTTTACATGTGATGAGTCCGGGCCTTTTGAGGATGATGCTATTAATATAAGCCCACGATTGTCATGCGAAATCACATTGAGAAATGCCAGCACTTGGAAATGAAATGCATGAAAGCCCTGTCGGAAATACTGCCATTGTTTTCATGTTGTTATTTTCTTCAGCAGAGGTTTAAAGCCACCTCTTACTCCTTTTTTAATCCCAGGATGTGCTATAGGAATCTATGAAACTTAATTACATTTAGTGTTACAGAAAAGGATTTATGAACTCTTGCCTTTAGGCAGAAATGTTTATTTCATTGCCTTCGCTATCCATTCTTTTCAACTCCGAAGGCTTTGAACTTTTCAGCTGCTCAGAGTTATCACCGCTATGCAGAGCCCGAGAGCGCCACTCCTCAGACACACACCACAAGTTGAAGAAAACCAAGAAGGCGAAGATATAGGAGTCGTTATTTTGGCCACCCTTTGTGCCATTAAAATCTCATTTTCTGCCTATTAGGATGCCCTCTTGGTGCTTAGGCAGCGGCGATAGTCAGTGATTAGTGTGTAATTGAGTATAATTGTCTTTTCACTTTTCATTTGTGTCATTCCGAGCCTGTCTCTGTTTTTCTAACCACCAGGAGGAAAAAAAAAGAGGTCGAGAAAAGATAAAGCTGTCAAAACTCTCACTCTGGGCCCCAAAGAGATTCTCGATTGCAATTATAGATTGCAACCCCTTTGTGACATTTCTCCAGATTTAGTGGGCAGCTATCCTTGCCACCTGGGCCAACTACTCTCTAATAAAATCAAGTGATCTGTATTTAAACAACTGCTAATAATGTCAACCTCAGACAGATGCCACATGTAGAAAATTTAACCATCCCTCTGACATGCAATTATCAAGGCAATTTATTAATACGATCTCCCAAGAAAAGCTCATAGTCCAACGCAAATTAGAAAAACAATTACAACATTCAAATATTTATATACTTCCAAAGAGCAGTAATTCTCTTAATTTTGGCATTCCTAACTCATTTATTCCAGAGTTGTATAGCCATCCGTTAGGTTTCTCTCTCCAGGACTTTTCTGCTTCCTCTCTGATTGTTCTTGTGTTTCTCTGAGGTACTCTTGCTCTGAAACCCTGTCAGCTGACCACATACCATTTGAAACAAACAAAAACCAAAACAATACAAAAAAAACAAACAAAAAAAGAAAAACCCACCATGTTTGCGAGGTTCCCAAGCAAAACCCAGCCCTTAGTGGGGGGAGAAGAGGAGATGCACTGACAGATGCCTTGACAGCTAAGTATAAACACAAAGTCTCCGTGATTACATTAAAAGTCACTTGAATTTTAAGTCTCAGCTACAACTTTTGATGCCGCCAGTAGGAAGGGTAGAGAGAAAGGAAACCAGAAAACTGGAATCAGGTGGCTTGGATAAAGAATACATTATGGTTTAAATTTGGCAATTCATTATACTCCTGCCTCGGGGATTGACTATTTGGTTCTGGTATACAGCAAATCGTCTGTCTAGAACCACGGGACTGACCTGGGGTGAAAGGCCATTGCCAATGGCGGGGTTCATGGGGTTGGAGGGCCCCGTCGGAGGCACAAAGCTCTCTGTATAGCTGGAAAATCCATGCCTGGTGCTGGGGAGGCAGTAGGCAGAGCTGCTGTCCGGGTTCGAAGGAAGCGTGCTTTGGTGAACCGTGCTCGGAGGCAGGGGCTGAGGTCTGTGCACGGTGCTGCTGGGATCCGACACAGCTGAAAGGAAGGAGGTGGACAGCCATCAAGTTCCTCTGCAGGACAGCAAAGCAAGTTCACAAGCCACCAGGAGCATCTCCTGGTCAGATGGAATGTTGACTGGGAACGGCATTCCCTTGCCTGCAAGTGTGGGATCACTCCACAAAAGCCACACCTATTTTTGCACATATTTGTAAGTCCCTAGCTTATATCTATCCTCTCATGGTTTACTCACCCACAACTTGAATGCAGAAGTCACATCCGCAAGGCTAACAAGCCTGTATTCGTAGTGAGTGTTATTAACAGTGTGAGGATTCTAACCTACCATGGCTGCCCATCTCAAATTTCACATCAAATGTTCATTTAAAGCACCTAAATAGTAGCATAAAGCAGAGTTTTAAGTTCCTGGGATGCCTGCTTGCTTGCTTGCCTGCTTTGCTGTACTGCTATCTTTCTTAATCTGAAACTACTTGAGTCCTGTATTTTACCATGAGCTCATTCACCTGTACATACTAGCCCATGGGGACTTCATTCAAGCTTCCCTTCCTAGAGTCCCATGGCAGTCAGTAACTGTCCCAGAGCTTCAGTTAATGGCAGACAACAACACAAATATGGCTGTGAAATTTTAACAAAGAAAAGCAAATCCCATGCTCATTTAGAAGGGGGGTTTGTTTCAAAATACAAAAACGGTCTTGCGTTACCACATCGTTTATCTAAAGAGATGTGGATATGCCAGAGAACAAACTATGTTTCTGAAACGTGACAGGACTGTTTCGGACAACCTGGTGTCATGGTTAATCAACACAAAAAACAGCATCCCCGTCAACATCGTGGATAGAATTCACTGTATAAAATATCCACCAGGGAAAGCAACCGAGAGCTACATTTAATCTCCTTGACTCTTCCTCTTTACCTTGTGGAATAGACGTGGGCTGGTAAGAGGTCTCCGACAGCTGGTATGTTGGCAGGGTCGGCATGGCGGTGGGAGGGAACCCCCCCGGAATGAGATGGTTGAAAGCCATCAGTTGATTGGCCCCAGCTTGCTTCCTCCATCTTGCACGGCGGTTGCTAAACCAGACCTATGGATTTAATTTAAAATTTGAGGATTTCACTGATGAAATAATAGTACATTCTTAATGAATTTTTCATGCTAAAACAGATTAAAGGACCCTTATTGACAGGAAAAATAGATGCTAGAGCCCTCCATCTTCAGTGTCATTTGGGAGTATTGTGAGGGGTGAAAGGACAATTAGAAGTCAGGGGTCAGCAGAGGGGCTATGAGGACCCGTGTGGACATTCAGCAGCCCCCAAGAAGTGATGCTGGGCAGGGGGTGCTGAGCAAGATTTGGGACAATAAGACTCCCTGCTATTTCCATCAACATCACCCACCATGCAGTACAGTCCCCTGGGAAGGATTCAAACTGGTCATTAGAAATTAAGTGAAACATCTAACATGCAGAGAAAACGTGATATAAAACCCTTAATGGCCCTCATGGTCTCACCCAACTCTTCTATCTCCAGAATGTAAATGTGGAACTCAGAGGACCTTTTCTAGGGTATACACAGGATGATTACCTCGAAGTGAGAAAGGATTTCTACCAATTAAAAAGATTCTAATGTTTATGTTACAAGTTCATGGACGCCTAGTGCGGTACTGCTCACCTATAATCCCAGAAACTCAAGAGGGTAAAGGCAGGAGGTTCAAGGCCAACCTGGCAATTTAGCAAGACCCTATCTCAAAAATTTAAAAGAAAATTAAAAATTAAAAGAACCAGGGATAGAGCTCAGTAGTAGAGCATCTTTGTGTTCAATTCTAGTACCACCAAAAAAAAAAAAAAAAGTTCATTGAAAGTTAAGGTGGAGAAAGCATGGCACTTGGTGGTGGAGTAGAGGGTCCAGGGGAGGACCCCTGCACTCAAGGAGCTTCCACACTTGTCCTCATGATGCTCAGAGAAGTCAAGGAAACCAAAATAACTACTCATACCGGGCATGGAGGCGCATGCTTATAATCCTAGTGCTTGAGAGGCTGAGACAGGAGGATTGCAGATTTGAGGACAACCTCAGCAAGTAGTGAGACTCTCATCAACCTAGCAAGACACTGTTTTAAAATAAAAATAAAAAATATGGCTCGGGGTGTAGTTCGGAGGTAGAATGCCCCTGGCTTCAATCCCCAGTGTCAAAAAACAAAACAAAGCAATTGTTCACTAGAGGTAGAAGTTCCATGTTGCGGAGTGCAGATAATTGAAAAAAGTTGAGAATAAAAAAAAAAAATTTCACCTCATTTTAAAGCTTGGACATGATTTCTACAAGGAATCTTTCCCAATGGAGGTCACAGTGAAAAGTAAAAAGACTTAGCTGGGTGTGGTGATGCACACCTGTAACCCCAGTACTGAGGCAGGACGACCATAGGTTGGAGGTCAGCCTCAGCAACTAAGCCAGACCCTGTCTTAAAATAAAAAAATAAAAATAAAAAGGGTTGAGGTGTAACTCAAAGATAGAAAATTCTTGGGTTTAGTCTTTAGCACCACAAAAAAATAAAGTAGAAAGACTTGACCAGTCCAAGAAAAAAAAAAATGAGACTTGATTTTCATACAGAATGATGTTAACAATTATATAATTTAATTTTAATTTTAAGCCATATAAAAAGGAAAGCTCTCTTCCTTCTGGAGCAGGAAACCTAATTTAGCAAATACTTTGCCTGGTCACCTGCTCAAACTTCTGTTACTCACCCAAATTCTGGTCTGTAAAGGGTTTTGCCTTCTCTATCCATTGTTGTAAGACACTGGTAAGAAAAGCAGTTTGAACTTCCTCAAAATATTAACATTTAATAGTCCTCATGTTTCCAATAGGAAGAAAAGGTAAATCAATATTTTTCCATGTCGATACATAATTGAATTAGTTTTACTTAACTTAATAAATTGCCACCTGGAGTAATAGAACCATGAACAGCACTGGATTTCAACTTTACATCCATTGTGTTTTCTCTTGGTAAGTCTGAGCACCTGTTGCCATGACTCCCAAGAGGCATCAAGGTGAGAAAGCCACTTTCCAGGGAGAATTTGGAATGAGCTGTGTTCGCCTGAGGAGGCCAACAGGGGAAGTCTGGGGTCACGTCCTGCCTGACTGTACTGTAGCGCACCACCCACTGTGGTCGTAACTTCATACTGTAACACCTCCAGTAAAAAGGGCACTTCCGCTCACTCGTGGAGGTGGTCCCACCCACCATGGGGGCCAACTCTGCTCAGTGCATCCCTGGCTTTACATGCTAATCTGGGAAGGGAATTGAACTCCCCAGGTTCACTCGCACTCTCTGCCATCCTCAGTTCCAGTGGTGAGATCTCTCTCCAGGAGGAATTCAAAAACCTACACTTCAATTGTTATCAGAGAGCGTTGCCAAGCTCTCAGTACCAACTTCCTTCTGTAACCTTTAGATAAGTAAACCAGGTGTGATTCCCCCTGGGGGTGGCTCTGCCTGACCTCCCCACCCATCTCAACCCACTACCAATTCCAGGTTCATTCTAACTGCACCATAACCCAATTTTTTAAAGAAAGGGGAAAAAAAGATGTTTCTCAGATAATAAAGAAGATGAAGCAATGTAACTTTTCTACAAATATCTTTAAGAGATAGAATCCAAACAAGCTAGAGTTTAAGAGGATTTGGGCATTTCATGGTTTTTTTTTTTTTTTTTTTCCCAAAATAATAGGAATAAGTATCCGAGATACTGAGGAAACCCACTGGGTGTTATATTTTAAAGTTCTCATATTTATTATGTACAAGATCTACTGTAGAAGATGAAATAAAATATTGAGAAGCAACAAAAGATTCAAGAGTTTCCCTAAGGAATTTCAATATTGTTTAAATTTGGGCTAAATAAATCCAGAGATCCGAGTGAGGACTGGTGTGCCTGTCTCTGTCCATTTAACCAGATTTTAAATCATCTTACCAATGTCAACCTTTCCTAGAACCAGACACCTCTGCCAAAGAAGCGTTAAGAGGAAAATATGCTGAAGTTGAAAACTGGGAATTGGTCCTTGCCTTCTTTATGCTTTGAAACTCAGAAAAGACAGATCTCCTCTTTTGAGTAGAAGAAAGAAAAAAGTACGCTTGAAATCTTCATGTTATTTATTTATCTATTTTGTTTCATATTTTATTTGGAAACAGGGTCTCACTAAGTTGCCAAGAGCCTCACTAAGTAGCTGAGGCTGGCTTCGAACCTACACAATCCTCCTGTCTCAGCCTCCCAGGAACTAGGATTACAAACGTGCGATGGCACGCTCGGCTGAAATCATCTTCATTTTAAATACCCAAATGGTCAAAGCACACTGATTTGGGAAATGATCTTATCAACCTATTTTTAACTGAAAATATCTCATGATGCTCAGAAGTTGTAGATAGCTCAATATTGAATCACTAATTTCCAACAGACCATCAGTGCATAATTTACTGAATGACATGTCCAAGTGTATAAATTCTAAATAAATTCATCTAATATAAATGGATGGTAGTTTTTCCTCAGTTACAATTATTAGAAATCTCCCTTTGTTTTGCAAAGAGTAATAAGAAAAACAGAAGCAAACTGGCCTTTGATTGATATTCTAGGAGAAAACATGGGTTTTCCCCATCAATATCTTTGCCAGAAAGGCATAAAAAAAAAGTTTCACAAAGGCAGCTACACACCCGATAAATGTCACTCTATGATGTATTTCAGTGTACTTTTACTCTCTGCACAGCACATTTTCTGGCCTTCCATGTCGTGGTCAGGACCTGAGAGCAGGAGGCACACTATTTGCTAATCTATTTTGAGGCACAGTTAACTGCCTGTAATTACATGTGTAATATCACCGTTCACCAGAGCACCCCCAAAGCAAATTTGTAGTTCATTTGATGAACTGCAGTCTGATGTGTTCCCACCTGCCCTCTAATGGTACCACTGGCCTCTAAAATAGTAGAATGGCCAGTAATTATTTTAAGGCACAACTTAAATTGGTTAAAAGATCTCCATAATATCATGAAAACCAAGGGGAAAAAACAATCAATTGCAAAAGAGAAATGAGATTTTCCTAAATTTTTTTCTACATGCACCAAGAAACCAATTTGTTCGGGTGCTCAACAATATTAGTTAGAAAAAGCTTAGTACTTCACACAGTAAAGACCAAGAATACTTAGTACTCAAATGGGTTCAATGCAAACCAAGCAGAAGTCAATCTCCGCTCCCTCCCTTACTAATCCTGCGACCTTGAGCAAGTTCCTTGCCCTCAATGGGCCTCTGTCTGTTTTCTCATCTGTTCAAAGGCGAATATAAAAAATACTATTTCATAAGATTGTTGTAACAATTTTAAAAGGATAACAGACTTCGAAAAGGATAACTAGGAGATATAACTTGTTTAGCTACTGAGGCAGGATTAACTCAGTCGTGGCCTCCTTGCCCAGCATGCACAGGTTCAATCTTAGCAGTACCAAAAGAAAATCAAAATATAAAATGCTAGTTATTAAGTAGAAAGTCTCATATTGACTCTCTTCTCGGAGAAAACCAAGAATTAAAAGCCTGGCTGTCTCCCTTCCCTACTCTGTGGTCTACAGCCAAAACCTTTGTGCCAATGAGTAAACAGGAAAGTGCCCAGAGAACACCTCAGACAATGGAAAGCCGGTTGGGCTTGAATGGAGGCTTAGGTCAAATCTGCTTCCAAGTTTCATGGATTAGTGCTAATTGTCCCATGGCGTGAGCCTAATTTTGCCTGTCAATAAATTAGTGGTTCACATTTTTCATGTCGTTCTCAAAGGCCAGCTAACCTACGTTATTCCAGATGGGTTACTTCACATGTAATTTGGAAAATAGGAAGAGAATGTAACACATAATCCTTAGAAAGAGAATTCACAATCAGATCATAAAATGCCTGATTCGAGACTAGATTTGCTCAAGTTTAACGCTGCAATACCAAGTCCAGTGCTTTCTACGTAGGTCAGCTTGGGTCAAGCTCGGTTCTGGTTCCACATTTATCCCCTTCTCCTTTCTCTTATCTACATCACCCTCATCCCAGTCTTCCTATCACCGCTGCTAGCCAGCTCTGTCCACCGTAAGGACAGGAGGTTGATGGGAAGAAAGCCCTGTGCCTAAGCATCTCAGAGGACCACAGAAATGTCCAAAACATACTCAACTTCATCATATGTGTGTGAGTGCTTGCGTGCATGTGTGTGTTTTGTGATGGGGACTAAATCTGGGGGTAGTCTACCTCTGAACTACACCTCCAACCCTATTTTTATTTTTTATTTTAAAACAAGCTCTTGCTAAGTTGCTGAGGCTGGCATCAAATCCATGGTCCTCCTGTCTCAGCCTTTCATGTATTGGGATTATAGGCATGTGCCACCATGCCCAACTCAACTGTTTCTTAATATGTCAGGAACAATCTCCCTCATAAGGCTGCAAGATGTCCACACCTATATTTCATTGTGGGGTTCAGGATATTCTATACCTATCCTAACTGTGCAGTCCTAACTTCCAAGCTATGCAGGTCTGTTAGGTGGCTTTGAATCACCATTTCGTTCTCCTCAGAATCCCAACTTATTAAGGCAGAAGGGTCCAGAGAGATCACACATCCTAGGCATCTTAGTAGTTTTTAATTTGGGGTGTGAGAAAGATGGTTTTAGAAAACATAATGAAATTCAAGGACCCTTTCCCTAGTTAGCACTTGTGCACACACACACACCTTGTGTACCAATCTCAACTCTCTGTGATCTCCTAAAAATCCATCCATGATTGTCCTGGTGGTCCATGGACCCACACTGCAATCATCTTATATAACTTACCCCGCATAGATTAAAGAATAATAATAATCCAAAACCCAGCAGGACTAACTGTCTCTACAAGACAGTTTTGGCAACCTGGGGCTAAAGTCCACATCCTCTGACCCCTGGTTAAATGTTTTTTCCTCAGGTAGCTTTCTTTCCTATCTTCCACTATCATGAAGATAAAGGAAAACACTAGCCCACTTATGGAATTCTTAAATAAAAAACCTAATAAAACTTTTGTACATCATAAATATTTGCAAGCAATTCTGCCCCCCCCCAAAAAAATACTTTAATACCTATTTTATTTGCATATGAACAGCTACCCCAGTAAATTCAGCAAATGGTCTTTTTTGTTTTGTTTTGTTTACTTCTAATGTTATTACTAGGCAAACAATCTTTGGTATGCAATATAGTTCTTTAATCACATACTCAGATTTGACCACGAGAAACGCAGCTACCATCCAAACACGTTTTTATGAAACATCGTCAAAGGCCTGAGTTATTACAGCGTTTGTCTCATTTCTATACAGAAGAGTCTAGAAATATTTTTCCTCTGGAGGAAAAAAAAAACTGGGAAGTAGACACGGCTTGGGGGCATCGGGTTTGTTTTTCCCAGGTGCCCCAAATTAAACTAACTCACACTTTCTGGCTATCACTCAAAATGCGTTGACTTAGCTACTGCTTTTCCAGATCCTTCTAAAAACTACAGGGTTTCCTCTTGGCACTTTAATCGGTGATTGACTACTCCCTTCTTTTTCCTGCTGGGTTAAGTCAAAGATCCATATGCTGGTGTTTTAGGGAATTTGTTAGGCCGTAGATCATCGCGTGGGGCAAGACATGATGTGTCTCGAGGGAACTAACAAAGCCATAAGGAATGTAAAGAGTCGCCGGGTTAAAGCCACATTAAGACAGCTGTTACGTTAATGAGGACCCTGCTTTGGAGAGGAGGTCACTGTACAGAGAAAATATGAACCGTTCTTTATTGGTTTGATCCCGTGTCCTCTGAAAGTTAATGGGCCATTATTATTATACTTTGACAGTCGCTGAAGCACACAAGATGCTGGGTACTGCACAAACGATGTCAATTTGAGCTGTATTCTGTCCCCTGTCCCCACTTTTGACAAAGGCAGGAACTGGGTAGGGCCACACTGACCACCCTCCGGGTTTCATCTCTTTAAAATAAAAGTTTGTTTTCTGATTCATCCTGAATTCAGAACCAATCATCGACCCATCTGGAGAAAAACCCAGTAAGCAAGCTTGGCTAGCTGTGAAGTGTCGAGGCTGAATCCTGAAATACAGTGGACACTCAGCACACAGGAGACTGGACTTTGCTTCACACTGGAACCAGGTAATCACAGGACTATAATAAACGCACGATCGATTGCATGTGCATTTGTTTTGTTTTGTACTACTGGGAGATTCAGGAGCGTTCTACTTCTGAGCTGTACCCCCAGCCCCATTTTATTTTTTACTTTAAAACAGGGTCTCACTAAGTTGTGAAGGGCCTCCCTAAAGTTGCTGAGGGTATTAATTAATACTAAGTTGCTGAGGCTGGCCTCAAACTTCTGTTTCTCCCACCTCAGCCTCCGAAGGACTGGAATTACAAGCATGCACCACCACACCCAGCATCATGTATATGCTTTTATATATGTTATAATATTAAGAAACTACAGAACTATTAAATTCCTTTACCCATTTCACTGGGAGACAGTGTCTCTTCCCACTGCAAAATACAGAAACAACCTCCATTAACCATGAACCACACTGAGTCTACTCTGTATCCCAGAGCAATGGGCAGAGAAACTCAATAGTTCATCAGCACCCGGTGAGCCTTGGTGCTTTTGTGACTTCCCACTCATCTCCGCCCTACACACCAGTTGCCCGCCTTCTCCCTCTGAAGAACTCTCACCTCCAACCCCTTCATGCCAGCCCCACCACCCTCTCTGCTCCTGCCACAGCCCCAGTGCCTGTCACACCCAGCGTGAGCTAGCCAGGAGCGACCCAGCCATCCCCCAAGCGGCTGCCTCGCCACCCGCCACTGCTCACTCTTGAACAGACTCCGCTCTCCCCATCCTGTCCATAGGGCTGGGGTGAAAACATAAGGCCATCTTATGTGTTGCCAGACACTTCCAACTCTGTACCTTCGTTCCTAAGATTCCCTACTGCTAATTCACTCTCACCACCCTCCCAGCCTCGTAAATATTTAGCCTAAACCTCTCTTATTTACTCTAAGAGTTTGTGTATTTTTTCTTACGCACATTGTGAGTACGTTCGTGTTCTCTCTCTCTCTCTCTCTCTCTCTCTCTCTCTCTCTCTCTCTCTCCTTACTACGTCTGTTTGGGTTTTTTTTTTTTTTAATTAGTTGCGTCTTTACTTGTTACCCATTTAACTGCAGCTCCATGAGAGAACTGAGTTCCTCTCAGTACTTCTTGACCTTCCTAGCACTGTAATGGTCATATGAAAAGTTTGATAGAACGTTCCCTCTCTCTGGGTTCTGCAACCGGAAAAGGTTCTTTCTGTAAAGAGAGGCGATCCACCACGCAGGTTGAAGTGCTGACCTAGGGACCGTGCCCACAGAGGAGCTGATGCCGGCCTCAATCTGGCTTTGACTTGAACGTTGAGCCCCAGGGAGTGATACACATGTTCCCAGATAAGGTAACTTCTGAGGCAGCAAGGAGTTCCAGGAGACTCAAAATCTTTAATTTTCTTTTTTTTCGGTACTGGGGATGGAACCAGAACCCAAGGGCATTCTACCTCCAAGCTATACCCCCAGCCTTATTTTTTATTCTTTATTTTAAAACAGGGTCTGAGTTGCAAAGGGCCTCATTAAGTAGCTGAGGCTGGCTACAAACCACGATACTCCTGCCTCAGTCTCCCAAATGCTGGGATTACAAGCGAAAAAGCGAAATCTTTAATTTTTTAATTTTTTATTTTTTGGCATTCTACAAGCTGCACTCCAAGTCCTTTTTAAATTTATTTTGTTTTATTTTATTTATTTATATTTTTGTGGTGCTGGGAATGGAACCCAGGGCCATTCTACCTCCGAGCTACACCCACAGCCCTATTTTTTATTCTTTATTTTGAAATAGGGACTCACTGAATTGCAAAGGGCCTCACTAAGTAGTTGAGGCTGGCTGCAAACTGTGATTCTCCTGTCTCAGCCTCTCAAATGCTGGGATTACAAGGTGTGCCACTAAGCCCGGCTATTTTATTTATTTATGGTTTTGTTTTTTTTTTTTTTTTTTGAAACACTGTCTTGCTAAATTGCTAAGGCTGACTTGGAACCTGCTATCTTCAGGTTCCAGAGCTCTCTCAGCCTCCCAAGTACTGGAATTAGAAGCCTGCCGAACCACTGTGCCTGGCTCCCTAAGTCTTTTATGTACAATCTGCCAAACTAACTTGAGGGGAGAGTTCCAGTTCACCACTGACGATAGAAGAGCAATTCTACACTCAACAGAAATATGTGCCGTCCTGGTAGCCTTCTCCAGGAGACCCAGAGCTCTTCCAAGAGGTCAAAAGATAATTCAACACAGTCTTAGCAAAATTACTTGAAGTGCTTCCAGACTGTGAGACCCATAAAGGAAGGGTCTATTACCTCATGCACCTTTTCATTTTCCTAATGAAAAGCCACAGAGAGCCAGCACCTGGGATCCAATGATGGCCACCCTTGCTCCACCGCTATGCACCCCGGGGCAGCTACTTAACTAATTCAAGTTTCCCGTTCCTCGTCGATAAGCGTTGGGGCAGTCATAGGATCAAACTGGGATTTTTGTGATGATTAGTGAGTTCATTCACATAAAGCAGTTAAAATCATGTCTGGCACAGAGAACACTACAAAAAAAATCTCAAAAAGGGTTTGTTACTACCTGTGTACCACCCCCAAAGCCTATATAGAGTGGTTGGTGCATAAAAAGGATTCCTGCACTGATCATGAGTAAAGCGAACTTTTGTGTGTCATAAATGGTAGAATGACAATTCCTTAGAGATAAAAACTAAAGTTAAGTGCCATTGCCGATACATTTATCTTCCTGGGGTAGAGTAGGTTTCAGAAGAGAGACACCACTTAGTTTCTTCCCTGGGCACCGGTACCTGCACGCGGGCCTCAGTGAGCTTCGCCCTCTGCGCCAGCTCCTCGCGGGTGTAGATGTCGGGGTAGTGAGTCCTCTCGAAAGCGCGCTCCAGCTCCTCCAGCTGCTCCGCGGTGAAGGTGGTCCGGCTCCTGCGCTGTTTCCTCTTTAAGGGCAAGTCTGGTTCCGAGTCTATGTCAGAGCCTTCATCGGACTGTGGTGCAGAGGCTAAAAGCCCAGGAAGAAAAAAAATGAAATATGAATCAAAAGCAAATCCCGCCAAGCCACAATGATAGGAATCCTATAAGACATTCCCACGTAAGTAGTAAGTGATACTGTGCTTTCCCGTCCCCTATATCCCTGCGTCCCTGGCAGAAATAATTACTCTGGGCATCTGTCTTTCTGGACTTTTAGAACCCAGAGATAGGCCTCCTTCTATTTTGAGGTGGGAGGTTGTACTTTGTACTTAATGGGTATTCCATTTGTATGTAACAAATGAATCACATTTAATTTAGTTTCTGATAAATTTTCACCAGCCTTTACACTGGGAAATTTGCTAATCAAACAAATGTGGTATCTTAAAAAATATTCCAACCCTGGTGTGGCCAGTATTTAGGAGGCTGAAACAAGAAGATCACAGGTTCAAGATCAGCCTCAGCAATTTAGAAAGATCCTCAACAACTCAGCAAGACTCTGTTTCAAAAATACAAAATTAAAAAGAGCCAGAATTGGTGGTGCATGCTTGTAATTCTAGGACTTGGGAGGCTGAGACAGGACTATCATAAGTTTGCGGCCAGCCTAAGCTACTTAGTGAGGTTCTCCACAACTTACTGAGACCCTGTTTCAAAGACAAAGGGAAAAAAATAGGGCTAGGGGTATAGCTTGGAGGTAGAATGTCCCTGGGTTCCACTCCCAATACTGGAGGGGAAAAAAAAAAAACAGGCTGGTGGCACATGCTTGTAATCCCAGTACTTAGTACTTAGGGGGCTGAGACAGGAGGATCACAGGTTTTCAGCCAGCCTCAGCTACTTAGTGAGGCCCTCCACAACTTAGTGACACATGTTTCAAAATTAAAGAATAAACAGTAATGCTGGGGGTATAGCTTAGAAGTAGAATGCCCCTGGGTTCAATCCCTGGTACCACAAAAAATAAATTAAATAAATAAATAAATAAATAAATAAATAAAAATTTAAAAGGGTTGGGGCTATATAGTTCAGTGGTAAAACACCCCTTGTGTCAATCCCCAGTAACACACACACACACACACACACACACACACACTCCAAAGTTGACTGAATATCTAAGAAGCCAACAACAGTAAACCATTGTAGGATTCCTGAATACTTAGAGACTCTACTGCTCCTATTAAAAAAATGTTGAAATTTAATACCTCATTTTCAGATATTGGGAAATGCTTTAAGGAGAATTTCTGGTTTGTTAATGTAAATTCCAAGAACACATAAAAAGGAGTCATAGTCCAGGGAACTGTACCTAAAACAAAGTTCAGAGTTTGGATGTCTGCCAAGCGGGCAGGGGGCTGCCCAGAACAACCACCAATCTGAGGAGCCCAGTGCAAAAGGAAAAGTAGAGGCTCCTTGCTAACGTGAGACAGTAACAGGAGAGCATTAACCACAGCGCAGAGCATTTGCAGGCAAGGCTTGGATGGCCAAGGAGACCAGCCCTCAGAGCCGCCCTGCAGTCTGTCTGCCTGTGTTCATATGCGGAGAGAGCCTTCAAGTTTCAGTGTGCAGATGCCTAATAAAAGTGGGCCCGGGCGTGGTGGCACATGCTTGTAATCCCCGCGCTTGGGAGGCGGAAACAGGAGGATCACACAGGTTCGAAGCCAGCCACGCTGGCTTAAGAGACCCTGTTTCCAAATAAAAAAAATATAAAAAATAGGTCTGGGAGTGTAGCCCAGAGGTAGATGGGTTTCCAGGAACCCCAGTACCACAATAAATAAATAAATAAATAAATAAATAAATAAATAAATAAATATGGGGCCTGGGAACAAGATGATATTTGTGTTGACAATACATTATGGTATCTGTTCCACAATAAGAACAAGGTCTGCTTCCTCATGGGAAGGAGCTGGACACTGGCAAAGCCAGGGGCACGGGCACCCCTGGCTGATGGGGCGGGGGAGCTGTCCCTTCTCATTCTGATAGGAACGCATCAGGGACCCGCAGTAAGGAGAGCTGCAATCATACAAAGTACCCGGTGGCCTCCAGAAGGTTCAGGGGTTTGGGGACACATCACACCAGGATCTGGGCAGGAGGAGGGCAGTCCTCTCCAGACCCTGGGGCAGTGGGCAGAGAACGACCCTGGAACTACACATGGAACCTCCACAGCATATCCAAATGACTCTACAGATCCCCCAGGGAACTGGGGGATCCTCAGAGAAGGGGCTGAGTTTTGCCATCAGCAAATGGGGGCCAAGCCAGAAAATGGGAGATAATTTACGTTGCTATGGAGGTAACTCTTTTCTCCCCCATGGGTTTGGAGGACCAGGCAAGGGTGGGTGGTGCTAGAAGCGATGTATGCATGGGCTATGTCCTGAGCTCCTCCTTTCTGAAGTTCAAACCTAATGCTGCCGTACAGAAACACAAACATTCATTCAATTTCAGTGTGAATGATAAACCTCCCCAAAGGGTTTACATCCAAAATGAACCCAGAGATGTGATTCTGTCGTCTAATATTCTAATGCTTCTACATCAGACGCACACATAAACACTTGGAAATGAAGAGGTCATGGGGTGAACTTGTCATTTTAATGGCGAATGGAAGAAAATATAGCTGAAAACAAATACTTGTGCATAAAAGCAAAAGAGAACTATAATATTTGTCTCTAACTTGGGATAAGTGCTGTGCTTCGTTTTCATTTCTGTTGTCTAACTTACTAGAAAATTATTTCTTTTGATATAAATGCTATTTTAGGTATTAACTTTGTGTATGTAGAGGGAGGGGGGCTTCGCTAAGTTGCTGAGGCTGGCCTCAAACCTGGGTTCTGTCTCAGCCTCCCAAGTACTGGGATTACAGATATGCACCTGGCTATATATTAACTTTAAGACTTCCTTTAACTATGAGAATATTTTAAAGAAACTAATCTTTAGGGCTACGCTGTGCATTGCACTATAAACTTCAGAAGTGCCCAATGCAACTTATACGTGAATGTATCTAATACATGGGAGCTAAATGAACAATAAATTATGTATAATTATAGAGGCATGGTTCTCAAAATTTTGGTGCACTAGTATACCTAGCGTGGGTGATATACCCTAGATAACCAGCTCCCCTTCCAGAGATTCTTTTTTTTTTTTTTCCCTGCAGGACTGGGGATTGAACCCAGGGGTACTCTATCTCTGAGCTACAACCCCAGCTGTGTTTTTTGTTTGTTTGGTTGGTTGGTTGGGTTTTTTTTTGGTTTTTTTTATTTGTTTGTTTGTTTGTTTGTTTTGGGGTGGTACTTGGGTTCCTGGAAGCCCTTCTACCTTCGGGCTACACCCCCAGACCTATTTATACTTTTTCCTTTGGAAACAGGGTCTCTTAAGCCAGCTCGGCCGGCTTCGAACCTGCGAGATCCTCCTGTCTCCGCCTCCCAAGCGCAGGGATTACAAGCGTGCGCCACCACGCCTGGCCCCAGCCCTATTTTTTTACTTTGAAACAGAGTCTCACTTAGTTGCAGAGAGTCTCACACAGTAGCTGAGGCTGGCCTTGAACCTGCGATCCTTCTGTCTCAGCCCAAGTACTGCCATTACAAGCATGCACCACCACACCCAGCTCTCAGATTCTATTCTACATTGGCTCTATGGATGGTGGAGGACCCTTGAAGAATGACCTCCATCAAATTTTCTAGACTAGTTCTTTCACCTTTCAAAATGCCCAAGTGTAAAAGTACCTCCTACCACAGTTTATCAAAAAGGAGTTTCTATGTTTTTTATTTTTTATGGTGCTAGGGATTGCACCCAGGGACATTCTACCTCTGAGCTATACCTAGCCTGATTTTATTTTATTTTATTTTATTTTATTTTTGGTGGTACTGGGGTTCCTGGAAGCCCTTCTACCTCCGGGCTACACTCCCAGACCTATTTTTACATTTTTATTTGGAAACAAGGTCTCCTAAGCCAGCGCGCGCGGCTGGCTTCGAACCTGTGTGATCATCCTGTCTCTGCCTCCCAAGCGCGGGGATTACAAGCGTGTGCCACCATGCCCGGCTTTATTTTTTATTTGACAACAGAGTCTTGCTAAGTTGCAAAGGCTGATGGTGAATCCGCAGTCCTCCTGTCTCAGCTTCCTCAATACTAGGATTATAGTCATACGCCATTATGCCCAGTTTATATGTATATTTTTAAGTGATAAACAAACTCTGTGCTCCCTAAGAAGCAAACTACCTATTCTCCTAAGAAGTCAATCAATTTCCATAAAATACTTAGCTTAGCATCATGCTTGCAGTTTCTATTGTGAATAGTGAATTCAGGTGAAAAAATTAAACGGTATTCAAGGACTGACCAAAAGTTTCTGTCTGTGAGACTCTCTGCCTGCGCATTTTCTTCCTCTGATCCCATTAGGATAATAGTATGTGGAGATTTTCATGTTTCCTTTGGGAGTCTCTGGGATTATTAAATTCTCCCAAGTAAATATGGTGTGCCATGCATTGTCAGGCCAATTAATCAAAATCATCTCTGGCTTCTGAAGAAAAAAAAGAGGCAAGATTTACAACTAGCAGCAAGAATTAATCCCAAGGGTCAAGACCACTGTGTTTCCCCTCAACAACGGACACTCCCCCACCCCCAGAAAGGGGCACTGGGGGCCCAATGCCCTCCTTTGGCATGCTCACTGGGGGACCAATGCCCTCCTTTGGCATGCTCACTGGGAGCCCAATGCCCTCCTTTGGCATGCTCAGTGCTGGAGCACTTAGGAATACAGTAAGTGCTTCATAAGTGCATGTTGCATGAATAAAAACCCAGAGTAAAATCTCAGTTTTGCTTGTTTCTCTTCCAGTATTTTATATCTGTAAAATGAGAGCTCCTGCTTCTACAAGTCGATCTTATCTGAAGAGTTTTCAAGTATTCATGTCCTGCAATTTTCTGGGGAATAATTATCATTTAAAAAAAAAAAAAGAAGATTGTGTGTTTTTTTTAAAGAGGAGAAACTACCACAACATAGCTAATAAAAAAAAACTCTGAATTTTGTAGTTCAGTGAGACAGCCTTTTCCGCCACGAATAGAACAAAATCACTACCTTTACTTTTACAGAGCTTCTTCAAAAGTAATGGGAAAGCTGTATCTAAGTAGGAAAACCTCTACGCAGCATCATTTCAAACGACACCGAGGAAATGGTTCGCCTGATTTTTCTGCTGGAAAATTATTTGAACCAACTGATCGTTTGGGGCAATATGAAGCCACAATCTTACAAGTTAATTCTAACTTTTCCCCATCTGTAAACCCCAAAAGGATGTGGGCTTTAAAATATGTAAAGTCAGCAACCCAGGGTCAATTTACCAACTAGGAAAAACTAGCTTTTTCTTAAACATGGAAATACTACTACTTCTTGTATCACTCAATAAAAAGAAAATTCATTCTTTGTTTAAAACATAATTCACAATGATCACCTGAATTTGAATTCCTTGGTTTTTATCAAGAACGAACCTGAAACTTAAGCCTCGTTTTTTTTTTAATTGGTGCAATGTATTCATACATCATAATGTTATAAAGAAAATACTTTTGTAGACATACATGCACACATCGCCCAGTTAGCCCCTACCCGATCCCCACCCCGTTCCCTCCCCATCCCTCCTTCCCATGCTTGTTAAGCCTCGTTTTAATAGCACATACAGACCATTTTATTATTGGTCTATTTTATGTATTCAGCTTTACCTGAAGCTACTAAGACAAATTAGATATTAAATCCCAATCATTACATTCAAGGCAAAACAAACCATTTCCAGCAGCTTAATAGACAGAAATTATACATTTTTCTGTACAAAATACCTAACACTACAATTGGGAACTACAAGAAATGTTAAATAGTATCTAAACGAGTTAATAGATTGCTAAAAACAGATCAACCCGTTTCATTATAACCTTTTTGAACTATTACAACTGTACAGCGGAAAATATTTTTTGTTTGTTTGTTTGTTTGTTTGTTTGTTTGTTTGTTTTGGTGGTACTGGGGTTCCTGGAAGCCCTTCTATCTCCGGGCTACACCCCCAGACCTATTTTTACATTTTTATTTGGAAACAGGGTCTCCTAAGCCAGTGTGCGCGGCTGGCTTCGAACCTGCGCGATCCTCCTGTCTCTGCCTCCCAAGCGCGGGGATTACAAGCGTGCGCCACCACGCCCGGCATTGTTTTATTTTTTGATACTGGAAATTGAGCCCAGGGGCTTTCTGCCTCCAAGCTACAACCCCAGATGTGTGTGTGTGTGTGTGTGTGTGTGTGTGTGTGTGTGTTTGAAACGGGGTCTCACTGTGTTGCTGAGGCTGATCTCAGACCTGTGATTCTTCTGTCTCAGATACTGGAATTACAGGTGTGTACCACACACCCAGCTGTGTAGCCTTAATATTAAAGGAAGATTTTTAATTGTATTTAAATGGCTCATGTTCCTTGCTACCTTCACAAACAAAATTGGCTTTCACTGGGTGTGGTGGTGCGTGACTATAATCCTAGCAATTAAGGAGGCTGCGGCTGTAGCTCCTGGTAGATTGAATCTTCCGTTCAATTGCCAGCATTCTCCAAAACGAAGCTTTATCATTAATTAAATAAACTATCTCCACTATCTCCTATTCTGAAATTCCAGAATAGCTCTCCTACAAAAATACACATCAATACATGATGCACAGCCTCTTAAATGGGCATTGTGTTACTTTGAATTGCAAGCCCATCACAGATTTTATCCCATTTTATATTGTTCTCTGATTTTAAAACTTTTGACTCTGCTATCAAAAACCCTTTCACAGAGCCGGGCGTGGTGGCGCACGCTTGTAATCCCGCGCTTGGGAGGCTGAGACCAGAGGATCGCGCAGGTCCTAAGCCAGCCTCAGCTACTTAGTGAGGCTCTCAGCAACTTAGTGAGACCCTGTTTCAAAATAAAGTATAAAATAGGTCTGGGGTATATAGCCCGGAGGTAGAAAACCTCTGGGTTCCACCCCCAGTACCACAAAAAAAAAAAACTTTCACAGTCCATTCTTTGATGTAGAGATTGACTCTATGTCACAGATGACCAAGGTATTTCCAGGATGAAGACTTCTCTCTCCGTCTGATGTAAATGCAGTACAACCCTATGTATCCACCACACAGTGAGAAAAACCAGGCTAAGGGGGCTCAGATTTGACCCAGGCCTGCACCACTGCAGAGGACTTGCTCTCCCTTCTAGAGCTTAGAGTAGTTTACACACACACACACACACACACACACACACACACACACACACATTCTTTTTGAGGAGAAAGAGTAAAAATAATCCAAAACAGAGATCCACATGTGAATCATTTACCTGATGATCACTATTACTACCCTTCCTCCCAAATTTCCTAAAACTGCCCAGAATCCAAAGAAATATTCAGAAACCGTTTACATGGATCAATATCACACAACGAATCCAAAGATTTTCCAATAGAATACAATTCAAAAAAAAAAATCATTGAAACTAGCCAGGCATGGTGGCACACACTTGTAATCCCCGCGCTTGGGAGGCTGAGACAGGAGGATCGCACAGGTTCGAAGCCAGCCTCAGCTACTTAGTGAGGCTCTCAGCAGCTTAGTGAGACCCTGTTTCCAAATAGAATATAAAAATAGATCTAGGGATGTAGCCTGGAGGTAGAAAGCCTCTGGGTTCTATCCCCAGTACTATAAAAAAAAAAAAAAAAAAAACTTGTTGAAATCCTTGAAGTTCAGAATCTAGCTTTTAAACAAGAGTAAAACACTCAGAAGAAATGGATAAATTTTGCCAAGATATTGAACAGATATTATTATTATTATTATTATTATTATTAATTATTATTATTATTTGTATTGGGAATTGAAGCCTGAGACTTTTTTTTACCTCTGAATTACATGCCCAGCCCTTTTTAATTTATATTTTGAAACAAAGACTAAGTTTTTGAGGCTGGCCTTGAACCTGCAATCCTCCCGTCTCAGCCTCTCAAGTACTGGGATTATGTTCATGAGCCACTACGCCTGGTCAAATATTGAAGAGATTTAAGAAATCAATCAGTCTGACCATTCACAATCTGCAGTAGGAGAACCATCATCTACCACCTCCTGGTTGGAACATTCAGGCTCATTCTGGAACCTACCACCACCAACTGTTGAACTAATGATGACTTATTTTCTATCTTTATTAAAGTCTTCTTTGGGGACTTTCTATTACACTGTACTTAACAAGAAGCTGTAAAGTTTATATAAAGCCAACATGCAGGAATAGATAACTTGAAACATATTGGGATATTTATAGGTTATTCAGGGAAAATTCCCAACTGATCACTGGAAAATATTAATCTCTCATTGGGAACCTGAGCGTTTCAACTCTTTATTTTATAAATGAATTCACTGGTTCTTTTCTACCTCAAGCTACTTTTACATTTCAGAAACCAAAGTTCTTGTGTCATTCCAAAGTTCCACAGTAATGTCCATGATTAAACTTGGGAGAATGGGCATTGTAAATAAAAGGGAAAAAAAAATCAGGCAGAAGACAACCGTCACACGCCACAGGATTGTGAACACTCCCTTCGAAAACAAATCAAACTGGAAAGAGAAGGCACAGTCTTATCAGCAGCAGACTATCCATAAAGTTTAATTAAAGGAGGAATTACAGAATTACAAAGTATGCCTGTGTCCCTGAGCCCCTCATGACGACTTCTGTAGCCCCAGGAACTATTTCATCCTAATTAACACTATTAGACATGAAATCTTGCCTCAATTTTATAGGGATTTAGTCACGTGGAATTCGGTAATTATTGGTTTCCAGACAAATATAACTGGGAGAGGAGAGACAGCGAAAAAATGGAGAAACGAAATAATTCACAAGCATGAATTTGGCGCATTGTCTTTCTGCTCAGCAAGACCTTTCATTTGAATAATTAAAGAATGAAAACATGACAACCATTTAAACTCTATGTTCGCCCTAGATAAAATACAATGCGATTTACAGACACGGGAGGTGGTGGGGAGAAAAATCTCTGGAGGCCAAATTTCCTAGTCATCCTTCATTTTCTCTAGGATGGGCCCAGACCAAAGCCAACAGTCTTTTTGTGCGTTTCTATCTCTCCGAGGTGGACTCATCAGCATCGTCACTCTAAGCTGCGTGTCACTGAGAAAGGCAGAGAAGGAAAATGAAGAAACCTCCTTGAGGTCCAGACTGTGTCTGACCGCCGCAGGGGAGCTCAGAGGTCTATTCCCTCAGGTCTTCAGCAGGTCAGCCCCAAAGTTGGACGATGCACCCACTAATTGGCTAATTGCAGAATGTCCCCCGTGCTTGTGAGTTGGGCCGCTCAACAGGAGGGGGACAATGTGGCCGCTAACTGTTTTCTGATCTAAGTCGCCCTTTTACACTGAGAAAGATGTGGATGACCTCTCTCGTGTTTACTCGGGTGAAAGTCAGGAGCCAGGCAAGACTGATACTCCCTTGCAGACCCAGAGTAAATGACAAATGACATTTTCCCTTTGTGATCTTTGGGATTTTTGTTGACTTATTTGGAGGCTTTTGTTGGACCCCAAGAAATGGCCTGTGGCTGAGGCCTATTCTACCGATTTCCACGCTCCATCTGTGGAATCCATCAGCGGGGCATTTACCCTCATTCAGGGTTCTGACACCTGCCTGGCAGGGTGCAGGAGAGACAAAGAAAGCCAGAGTAGAGGAGAAAGGGGAGGTGGGGTGTTTCTTTTTTTTTTCTTTTTTTTTTTTTTCTAGAGAAGGGCGGAGGGGGTGGTTGAAATGGATGCCAGTAGGGGTTAATTCAAGCCAGTCCGAGACTTCAGCACCTGCAAACTTCTCTTCCACATTAATTCACTAGCTAAGAAGTCGGTGACATTATGTTTGGTGTTTTTAAGTTGTATTCATGTCAAGAAAAGAGATACACCTCTGAACGGAACTAACCAAAAACTGACCACAAAATTCTAAACGTCAAGCTAGAACTCACATCCAACCGAACAAGCAACCCAGCAATAATTTCATCTTCCCCAAATTCTTAACCCAGTCCTAGGATTGGAGTCAGTGTGGTTTTTTTAGTTGATAAACTAGGAGAGATGGCTTATAACTTGATCAGTTGTTTGATGAGGGTGGCTAGAAAGTCTCGTTGGATTTCTTTTTCTTTTTCTTTTCTTTTCTTTTTTTTTTTTTGAAGATTTAAAGAAGTTTATTAGAAAGATAGAAATACAGAAAATAGAAATTCAGTTCCATACCAGACTGGCATGGAGGGGTGACTCGAAATGAATACACCCTCTCGTTGGATTTCTATTTCCTTTAGCAAGTGCAAAAAAAAAAAAAAAGAAGAAGAAGAAGAAGAAGAAGAAGAAGAAGAAGAAGAAGAAGAAGAAGAAGAAGAAGAAGAAGAAGAAGAAGAAGAAAGATAAGACCATTTTTGGCAAGAATATGCTAGGTTTTCCAGAAGAAAGGTTCTTTGGGAAAGACAAAATCTAATTAAGATCCTTCAGCGGCTTACCTAGTCTTGTTCCTGCCTACCAGTCTTGGGTTTTCTTGGCTGGAGAAATGTAACGCTATTCCCCTCCCCTCTGACCCAAGCCCTTCCCTCGGAAGCTGCCGGCTCACAGCACGAGGTCATTAGAAGGAAAATAAGCTCCTGCCAGGTTGGGGCTAATCAAAATAACACAAATAAACCCTGACACTCAACAACTCCCCAAGTGCCTGCTGCCCGGGAGGAGAGTACAGATTGGTTATGAATATGGCCAGCCTCGGGGCGCAGTCCAGGAGGGCTCGGATCTTCGCTCCGTCGCCCCGAGTTACTTTAAACGCACACCACGAACTGTGGGGTGTTTATTTACGATAAGAACTGACAAACAGAAACTGGCATCATAGCCAAGCTGCCTTGGAGGTAGAGCCGCACGGCCCCCAAAGACTCCTGCATCCTAAGGATGCGATAATTTTGAGTTTCTGGGCCCCACAGGACTGGTATCCACCTTACCTAGAGAGACATTTGTCTACAGGATTTTCTCTCCCATCAGCTACCACCTGGACACTGGTCATTTAAAAGGCCTTCTTTGTCAGGACCAACTGGAAAGAAAGGCTTATTTCTGTGGCCATTCACTTATCCCACATGCATGCATACTAGTGGTTATTTTTCATAGCTGTAGTCAGTGAAATATTAAAGTAAAAAGATGCAGGTACCCTTTCTTGTCCCCTGATAACAAGCTACATTTTGCTTCAGGGAACCACAGAATACCCAGGGAGCTATACCTGTTTAAGTTACCTCCTTTCAAGGGCTGGGAACAAAGAGGACTCCATTTCTGATTTAAGAATGCAGATACTGACCCAAATTAACCCAGTGGCTTCTTAAACCCTTTATACTGACAGGGTGTATGTGTGTCTGTGTGTGTGTGTGTGTGTGTGTGTGTGTGTGTGTGTGTCTAACAAGAATTCCTTTCAGGGCTTGGGTCTCTCTCATCTTTTGGGGATGAGGTCTCATATCCTCACCCCCCCCACAAATGACTTCTATCTGCAATTTTTTATAAAAAATAGCTTTTTAAAACTCCATGGTAACCACCACCAGTGTATTTCAAAGAGAAAAAAAGAGTCTAAAGCCCCAAGAAAATGGGTTGCTATTCAATTAGGAAAACTGATTAGTTAACTAATTAATCAGCTAACAGCTTTCTAAGAATAGTCTCCAGTGATAAGAACTTTCCCCCTCAAGAGCTTAAAAGTCAGTCATAATTAAAATTAAGAGCCAGGGCTACTATCTTATTAAGGTTCCAAAGGCAGGGTGTTCTGTGCTACTGGGACTGGATTGCATACAGCAAAGAGAGGTCATTTGCACACTGGAGGGAGAACAGGAAAACAGGAGTTCTCCTGAAAGGCAAAGGGCCAAGTGACTTTTATTTACAATTGCCAAGAGAGAGGCCATTACGGAACATATGTGCCACAATCGCCCTCTTATCGCGGGCTGGCCATCCTGTCCTTTGGGAGCTGTTAATGAACTGGGTAATTGAGCCGCTGACATGTGTTACCAAAACAAAACAATAGGAAGAAGAGACAAATGAACATTTTATTTGCCAATCAGAGTGGGTTCAGCCTTTCAGGGAGCTGCAGCTAAGTGACTGGCTGGATACATAAAACAGTGCATTGAGAGCCAGCAGATGTAGGCACAATAATAGTTAACTGACAGCTTATGGCCCATCTGTGCTTAACATTTTGTTAAAGAAATTACTTGACTTGCTAAAGAGACGACTCATACAGCTGCCCCAGCGCTGCATTATAAGAGATAAATCATTAGCTAAACTGCTTCATGCTTAAGATGACAATGATTATTAACAGTTATGTCGAGACATTTTGTCGGCACAGCTTGACACATTTATTACTTACTAAAAATGGGACGACTCATAGATATTCAATGGAACTGAGTTAGGAGGGGAAAAACAGAATACAGAAAACCATTGGAAAGAAAAACAGGCATGTTTAATCTTCCACAAATAAATGGGCACTCTCAAGATGTACAAATGAAAAAATAAAATAAATGCCATGAAATGAAATCTAAGATCGTGTCCCATGGAGCGATCATGCAACTTTCTTCCAATTACATCTTCATCATCTGAAACTGAAGAATATTAGAAATTGCTTTCATTCTGAGCCGATTACCGTTCATTTTATCAGCGACAGGACAGAAAAACCAGTAGGTCGAAAATAATCATCTCTAACCACTTCACTTTCTCAAGCATACTCACTTTCCTCCTTAGGGAAAAATATTTCTTTCATAGGAAAAAAAAAACGAAAGTAAGAAGTCATGTTGCAAGAGACCTGTGTTACAGGGGAATTTGGCTTGTGTTTTTGTTACGGCAACTGAATTGAAACCACATTTTTTTGTCCACGTGTGGCTCAGTCCGGGCCAAGTAGAACAATTTCCCTCTCAGTCCCATCCATGTGAATTGATTAACTGGGCAGAGCGAGGATCTCTCAGTGCCCATCCTGGGATGGTTCTTCACCATGATGGGTAAAATTAACTTAATAATGGTAATAATGATAAAAGAAATGTTACTATTTACTGACCTGCTGACAACTTACTCTCCCCAACCTCTGCTCCCTGTTTGCTACATCCAATGGGTACATTTTCTCTTATCTATACCAAAACTCTACTTGGAGGAGGGTGGCCATCCCCAGCCTATAAATAAGGGGAAAAAATGAGGTAGGTGCCAAGTGTAAGGAATGAGTTGATTTATGAGAACTCAAGCTCCCCTGATGGAAGATCTTACTGGTTTTGTCATTTGAAAAGAAGGGTTGAGGAAAAAAATTTGTAGCCAATATCTTTACTTTTTTTTTTCTCTCTTTTCTTCCTGGTCTACAGAGCCAGGACTCAAATATCACAGCCAACCCCATAAATCATTTGAGAAAACATAAGTGTGAAAGGTTAGTAATA